>NC_089523.1:30967462-31267462 GCF_963924715.1 Thunnus thynnus
AAAATGAAAACAAGAACAGGAATTTTAATCCTCTTTCCACTTTTATTCGATTACAAATACAAATAAAAATAATTTTGCTGCCTCAACAACATGTCACCCAGTGCAGCGGTGTGGCTCACTGATGTTTTTCAATCATGTTTGAACAACAACGGAAGTCTATGGGGTTTGTGTATGTTTTGATAGTTTGTTTATTGGCTTAAATCCAAAGTGGTCTTCGTTTTCTTGTTTTTTAATGAGATGCAGAAATGAAAATAAAAGTCATATTCTCCTCCTTCTTGTTTATAGATACAAAACCAAAATAGACAGTGGCAGAAATGAGAAAACACGAGAAAACAGTTTGTCTTTTTTGCTCTCTCGCTTTTGACTGCAAAACAAAAAAATGAACTTAATAGGCTATTCCGCCTATGGGCGGGATTGTGCCTGATTGGTT
Source organism: Thunnus thynnus (assembly GCF_963924715.1). NCBI lineage: Eukaryota > Metazoa > Chordata > Actinopteri > Scombriformes > Scombridae > Thunnus > Thunnus thynnus. Next base: position 30,967,893 of record NC_089523.1, read on the forward strand.
GCTGCACTCCGTCAATTGTTCCTGATAGGTTACTGCACGCTGTCAATTATTTTTCTGCTGCGATGCCTTTAAAATAAGAGTTCCCTACTTCCCTGTTTGCCAGCAGGTTGACACCTCATCTAATTATGAAAACTGTATCAATTTTCGAATAAAATAATAAGGTTACCATAAAGCATCATGTCTATTTTCAAAATTCAAAGAGTAAGCTCAGTTTGTCCTCATTAATGCTGTGGACAGTGTAAATAGACAGATAAGAACAGTGGGATGGAAACAAAGGACATACTATCAAAAGCTGTACTTAGAAAACCTGACCTGCACTGTGTCTGAACTCTTCATCAATAGGTCTTTACAGGGCTCTGGGCATGGCATCAAGGTGTGTGAGCTGTGGTGTTGAAAAATAATGTTTTATGGTCTGTAATATTGGAAAGCTTTCAACATTTTTTAATATTATTAAAAAATGATAAGTGTGGTTTTACACATCAAATTTCTTTGCCCCGCCACATAATTATGGCATCGCTCACCCAAATGTGCCTTCTTCCTCAGAAATTTCATAATATAGGCTATTTGGTCTAAAGACTGATTTTCCACTGTGCTATATACTGGGTGAACACTGTGTTAGGGGTTGACTGTTTGCCTTTGGAAGACTGAAACATTGTCATATTTACAGCACAGCTACTCTCCAAATTCTAGGGAGATCTAATGTCTTTCTTCTTCCTAGTATTGTATATACTCCAGTGTGTATAATAACAGACAACAAACACTTCCATTATGTCACGCAAATGAAGAGGGTCCATACAAATTTTACTTTCACATACATACTCTGCCTCAAAGTATGTATGTGAGAGTAAATCTGCCCCAAATGCAGGGATGAAGCTTTCCCAGATGGCCTCTTTGAAATAACAGAAATGGAGGAGGTGGTCAATGCTTTGAGGGACACAATCAGAAATTAAGGAGGCCTTATGCCAAGGTAGTCTTTTGTTATTTATTCACTTTTAAACTTTTGTTGTTCGTTGTTAGGCTCAGTTTGTTGATGTTATACTTTATATGTGGAGAATTTTGTTTGCGTCGCCCAGATGTGAGCATACTGTTGGACAATGCTGTAAATAATCAGCCAGAACATTTTAAATATGGGTTGAAAGGACTGATTGACATCACAAGTAGACATTCTCAGTGTTGACAGCTCATTTTTCATTTATTTTATTATTATCATTATTATTATTATTAGTATTAGTATTAGTATTTATTTATTTATTGTATTCTCTACAGCCCTGCAGGTCTTGAAGACCTTCCCTTTTGGCTTCCAAGTCAGTGTTCTGCAGCCATAGCTTGTTCATTTATGTTAATTAATGGTATTGTTATGACATTTTATTTATGCCATATAAAGTATGTATGTGAAAGTAAAGTATGTATGTGCTATGTTGAAAAATTGTTCAAATTTTGACAAACAGTCAACTCCTAATACAGTGTTCACACAGTATATAGCACAGTGGAAAATTAGTCTTTAGACCAAATAGCCTACATTATGAAATTTCTGAGGAAGAAAGAACATTTGGGTGAGCGATGCCATAATTATGTGGCGGGGCAAAGAAATTTGATGTGTAAAACCACACTCATCATTTTTAAATTATACAAAAAATGTTGAAAGCTTTCCAGTATTACAGACCATAAAATGCTATTTTTCAACACTATAGCTTGCACACCTTGATGCCCAGAGCTCTGTGTAGTCCTAATGATGAAGAGTTCACACACAGTGCTGGTCAGGATTTGTAAGTACAGTTCTTGACATTATGTCCTTTACTTCCATCCCACTGTTCTTAACTGTCTATTTACACTGTCCACAGCATTAATGAGGACAAACTTATTCTTTGAACTTTGAAAACAGACATGATGCTTTATGGTAACTCAACTTTAATTTATTTGAAGATTGATGCATTTTTCATAATCAGATGAGGTGTCAACCTGCTGGCAAAGAGGGAAGCAGGTGGCATTTTAAAGGTGGCACAGTAGAAAAATAATTGACAGTGTGCAGTAACCAATCAGGAGCAACCCTGCCCACAGGTGGAATAGCTTATTAAGTTTGTTTTTTTTGTTTTGCAGTCAAAAAAAGAGAAAACAAAAAAACAAACTGTTTTTCCACTGTCTATTTTGGGTTTATACCTATAAACAAGACGAGAAGAATTCGACTATTTGTTTCTGCATCTTGTTAAAAAACAAGACAACAAAAATACAATTTGTTTTCTCGTTTCTGCCACTTCGGATTTAATCCAATAAACAAAATATCAAAACATAACAAACTCAGACCCTACAGCACAGAGGAATAAGATATATCAGGTTTTGGATACACACACAATGCTTGTTAGTAGATCAGCTCGTTGTTTGTTTGGATCTAAACATGAGATTTGTTGACAAGAAGAAAAATACAGAAGATCACTGTGTTACACTGTGTTTTACTGGTTGCTGTCGTGGCTGTGATTATGACAGGTTGTCAGGATGGAAGAAGATATTTTACTTTAAGTGGCTGTAATTGATATTGTTTTTAATAATATATGAGCTGTCAGTGTGTAATGTGTTGGGCGTGGCTCATGTGACTTACGGAGCTTTATAGCTCAAACAGTTGCTTATTTCCAGCAGTTACGGAGCAACATTATCATTCATCTGGAGTGTTTCCGTCCACCTGGTGATTGTAAGTCCAACATTCACTCTATTTAAGCTCTGGTTTTGCTCTCTACCAACTCCTGTTGGAAATATCTGGCTCTTTAGCTGCTAAATGCTTCACTATGTTCACCAGCTAGTCTACAGCTAACTGCGTCTGTTTGCCATTTGGTGCTGAGCAGGTAGTGTACAGTGGCTTTTTAGAGCTTTTTTTCTGAAAACAGCTGCCTGCTGTGGCCAAAAACAACGCTATGAGAGCGCTGAAAGTGAACCAAAACAGTAAAGTTGCAGCCAGGCAGCTGAACAAGGAGCTGAACTCGCTATAAACCTCCGTAAAGCCGAGGGGAGCTGCAGAGTCACTGATAATTCTCTGCAGGTTCATCACTACGAGCCACAGCTTTCTTTGACTATGGCAAAGCTTTAGCTCTGGTGATGACTGTGGCTGTTATGATGGCCAAGGCTGGAGCAGTCTAGGGGGGAGAGTGCACAAGTATAGTGAGGAATCACAAAAGTAGTTCAAAACATTTTCCACTGTGACTGTCTGGGGACTCTGCACTGATGACATCCATCATCAGGGGTTATTTCCTCAGACTTGACAAAGCTACAGAAGACATTCAACTATTTTCACAGTTGTAGTAAACATGACAAGTAAACTGATCTCGATGTGCAACATTGGTGGAGATCAAATGGAGATTTGAACAGAATAAGAGAAATATAAAGAAGATTCAGAGGGAGGGTCGAGTGGTGTTAAGTGCTGAATCAACTCACTATAAAGTACCCTGAAACATTTACATCTGTAACAGAAGTGAGAATCATTACTTGTTTGCTGGTTTTAACTGCTGGTCGCCTCTAAAGCTGCCAAAGTAGTACATTACACTTCCTGCCTCAGTAATGTAAGCTGCAGCTGTAATTCAGATACTTCATTGGCCTCCATTCATCAAGCTATCATTGAAAGTGAAGCCACACTTTGGACTTGATGCTGACACTTACCATGGCAAGGTCTGATTCATACATGAATGAAACGTGTGTGAACCTAAAATTATAAATCAAAGGCATGATTACTGAGTCTATAAGATTTATCCTGCACAAAGCCAACAGCTCCAGTTGATCCAATTATGCTTTGTGTCTTCATACTGAGCTGATGCATTTTTAGTGGGAAACATTTTTTCCAACATTTATGGAGAGGGTGGTGTGATTTGGTACTTTGGTACCGGTGGCGAAGAAAAAAAACAGAAAAAGTGTTAAGTTGGTTTAGTTGGTAAGAGCTGATTCATTGTATTGGGTTCATACATAGTTGTTAATTTGCAAAAATTCTTAATAAATTAGATTATTGACAAATCTTAAACTAACTGAAAATACTTAGTTTTCAGCGTGTAGTTTTGTGTGTCAAACAGTGTATTAGCATATTAGCTTTTTGTCTTAAAAACTCTGTAATCAGCATATTTCCCAAATACTACCAAATCACATAACCCTTTCAAAGAAATGTCCTAAGAATTAATAGTTACAGAGAGGAAATTACTGAAAAAACCTAATATGCTAATACATTGTTTGACACACAAAGCTACACACTGAAAACTAAGTATTTTCTGTCGAAGAATTGTCAATAATATAATTTATTAAGAATTTTTGCAAATTAACAACTATGTATGAACCCAAATATACTGATATACTTACCAACCAAACCAACTTTTTTCTCATAATTTGTACCAAATTGCACCAGCCTTTATGTAAAATGTCCTAAAAATTAACTGTTAAATACCTGCAAATTTCCAGGAAATTAGTATAAAATGAAGGGACCTGTAAAATAAAACATCAACATTTTCAGCTGCTCTCAGATATATAACATCAGGTATAGTAATATATGTCCCAGTGATATCTGTTTTTTTTGTAATAGTAACTCTTGACATTCTTTATAATGTAATAAATTCACAGTGTGAGTATGAGGAGAAACACAGTAAGGCTAAATCTGTAGCCTACAGTGACAATATTGCAGCTGTATACTTTGTGTAATGACAGTGATCAATCTCTTTACATAGCGATTATGTTGATGGATTTTGTTATTAAAGCATATTTTGTAAAGCCCTAATGAGATTTGTAATCAAATGAGCACTGGCCTTATTTAACAGGCTCCACATCAATAATTTATCACAGCATCTCAACATCAAACAGCTCTTTGCGCTGGTGTTGGTAATTCTAACCTCCACTCCCCCCTTATTCCCTCCTCTCTCTCCCTCTCTCTCCCTCCCTCCCTCCTTCTTCCAGCCTTGTCACGACCAGTTATTTCCTTCTCAGAAGATGAAAAATAACATCAGCAATATTTTCCAAGGCTGTGATCAAGCAGCGACCTTCCGGAAAATTTTCCCAGCCCCTGTGTTTTCCACTTGCTCTCAGGCTAAACTGTTTGTCCGTTTTCCTGCTTGTTATAAATCCATTAGCGGACGTCGGGGTGCTCGGAGTTCACAACACTCAGATGCTTCTGATGGGTCTCACGTCCACGTCTGCCAATCTCCACTCATCCAGACACTTTGATTACTCAGAGAAATGAAGAACTGCAACTCTGTAGTCAACAGTCTACAGCCTCGCTAGCGGCCCTGTGAGGCTGTGACGCTGATTACACACCGGGATGCAACATTGTTGGATGGATGCAATATGGAAAGATAACTTCCGCATCCTAACTTCTGAAGTTTTTCATTAGGATAGCAGCAGAGGAATGGCCATGTTGTTACCTACATCCTAAGGGTTCATCCTCTATGGCGGCAATTTTATTCCAATATTGGACAACACATATCTGAGGTTTGTTCTCACAAGTGTTCGAAGTAAGACTCAATAAATTCTCTTAACTGCCGAATTTGACATAAATCATTCGTTTCAGCCTGATGAATGTCACCTGTTCATGAGGAGGCGAGATGTGATCATCAGCATAATCCATGCCCACAAAGTTGACATAAATGGCTCCATGTTCTGCTCCGTTTTTGGGCGAGTTGCATTCACAGAAATGTTACCAAAGAGTAAAAACACTGCAGAGCTTCCAGTCCTGCTGTCAGAAATCAGCAGACGAGAAACAAATTCAGTAGTGTCACTAGTAGGAGACCAGAAACAATTAGAAAATATGAATCCATCAGAGCAGCGCTCTACTGTGACAGGAACGGAGGGGATGCTTTGACATGAAGTTAGATGCTAAAAAAACGTCTTCCTAAAGCAAAGTGCTCCATGACTAATATGGGAGGAGGTCATGTGACAGTCACAGGGATATTAGAGGAGAGAATATTATAGCCTACAGTAGGTGATGTTACACTGTCAGCTGCAGCACAGCATGATACAGAAAGCTGCAGAAACACCCTGAGGCTGCTATCAAAGTGAGAGAAGATTCCTGGCAACTACTGAAATGTAGAAGTTGATGCGCCAATATATGCCAATAAAAATCATAAAATATAAAAGCCTTTCGGTAAATTGGCAGCTGTAGTGATGATGATGATATTGTGAACAGAATATTAATTTTTGCAATTTTGTTTTAGTAGTAGTTTTAGTTGATTTCAGTGTCATATTTAAACAGTTAGAGACATTATAATTTTAAGTCAAATGAGTGTTTCTCTACTGTAAAGAATCTGTTCATCTCTCCTGCAAAACGTCTGGACTCATAAATTTCATTCGTACTTCAGAGAAAATTGTAAGTAGGAGAAAATTGACGAATGCCATAAATTTTCTTAAATCACCCATACGTGCCTGTTAAGAATGAATCTGTTCGTAAGAGTGGTTCTTTCATGAGGTCCATTGTTTTTATCTTTTAAGATGATCACGTACACGTCGGACCCTGAACAATCATAGTTTGCCATCTTTCAACACTTGTGTGATATACATACTGTTGGTCTGACTCAGACACCCAACAACACCGACATCATCCTTCTTTTGCTTTGCCATGTTTACAGTTGCACAGTGATGCTTTCAGTGCTTTCAGTGGATAGAAGTCACTGATCATATCACAGAAGTTGTAACACCAGATGAAAGAAAGCAAAAAGTTCTGACAATAATCTTTTTGTCGGGTTGTCTTCCACTATAGCGAGGTTTCCATACAAATTAATACAGAAATTCTAATCAAAAGTCCAGAAAATAGACAAAATGCATGTTTCCACCCACAGACATTATGCAAATATTAGGAGCATTAAGAGTTGGTTCAAGATAAACAGCTGGTGGCACAAATTTTTCAGTCATGATGGAAATATGACATTTCTGTTTGTCACAGTCTCCTCATCGCTTCACACAGATCTGATGTTTTCATCTGCAGATACTTTTTGTCTCTTCAGTTTATTAGGGAAGCTGTGTGGTGGTGATATAGTCATGCAACAGTCATTTATAAACATTTATCATCATCATCATCAAGGTCCATGTGGTTTTCTTTTCACTTACTGAGAATTTTGTGAATGTATCTTGACCTGTGGGTTAAAACTCTTTCATCAACATTGTGGCATCTAAAATAAACCTGAAACATCATCATCATGCAAAAATTAACAGCTGCTGTCTGTTGTTTCTGAATCACGGCAGTTTTGGATATAAATCAACTTGTGACACTTTTTTTTCCAAATCTTTTCGTTGATTTTTTTGAGTCTTCCAACAGTCAGTACAGTACAAACAGTACAAAACAGAACAGAAGTTGCAAAGAACTTGTTTTTTTGACCAAAAACACTGTGATCCTTCGATAATACAGTTGGTTTAGGCAGAATATTGCGCCTTACTTAAGCTTGTAATAAATGATTAATGTCTTTCTAAACAGCTGTGTAATAAAGCAGCTAATGTACAGCAGGCAGGTCATTACTGCAAAATCAGTCCCTTCAGGCCTCATGTTGGGTACTGAATCAACACGTCTGGCTCTATTTAACTATAATGACCAGCGTGCTGCATATTCCCCATTACATTACAATATAAAAGAGATAGCATTCACCCTCAGTCCAGTAACAGCTGAGGAACAACACTCTTTTATTTGGTTATATATGTGGTATTTTTTGTCTTTATTGAATAAGTGACATTAGAGAGTGACTGGACTGACAGAGGCTGACTAGTTGCTGAGTATACACTGTTCATTGATGTTAATATGCTACAGTGTAGCACACTGTACAAGTTGGGTGGATATTGCATCTGCTGTTTTATTAGATTTTAACTAAGTTCAGGAGCAGGACCACATCTCAGACGCTCCTCTTCCTGTGGTACGTGTATAGAAGTAGCTGCTGACACCATCTGTATCAGAGGAGAAACTTGACTGACTGTCATGGTGATGCATTCATATCCTGGTAAAAAGCTGTGGCACCAAATATTTAACAGTCAGCTGCTGAATTATTCATGAGCTATGTTGTCAGAAAAATCAAACTAAAGCAGGTGTGATGACATGGAAATGATAATGTTTTAGCTTCGGCATTTGAATATATGTTCAGCAGCTGAATCAAAAGACTAAAATTATTTGCCTACATTCCTTCTTAGAAGCACCACAACATTCAGGATTGATAGAGACACCTTGAAACTACTGAAGCTGGATTTACTTTTGTCAGCTCAGTACTTAAGACGTACCACAACATCTTGACCCGAGTGTGACCATGTAAGAGAAACAATAACAGAAAAGTTAAAAAAAAGAGCTTGTGACAGAAATATCTGATCTGCAGACGTACAAGTAAGTTAAATTATTGAGCCTGACAGCACAGAGACAATCGGGTGACTTTAGTAAAGTAGCAGCCTCACAGAAGCTTTTAGACTCAGACTGTTTCTAACATCTCCTCTGCATTAAGGACTTGGAGATCTGGCTTTAAACCACAGCAGGGTTCAGAGAAGCACACACGAACCAAAGTTCAGCCTGACAGCACTGGGCCGACCCAGTAATGTACGGCAGCAGTTACTTAAAACACTCAAGCTGTGATACATTTTGCTGCATCAGGACTGTTGAAAGGGCTCAGGGTCAAACTCTGCATGTTCATTTTATGAATCATGTCTGCAGAGGTTGAAAGAAACTAAGTACATTTAATCAAATACTGCACTTAAGTACAATTTTGAGAAGTCTCACATGCTTTCATTTCAATAAATGTTCAAATGATCCAATATTTCACCAAAAATCAAAGATTAGAGAAAAAGTCCAAAAACTGAAAACAGTTTTGTGTGTCAGAACTTTGTTTTTTCTTCTTTCCTCTCCCATTAATCATCTCACGACCCCTCAGATTTATCTGGTGACCCTTTAGAGGGGCCTGACCCCTAGGTTGGGAACCACTGGACTAAACTAGCTAACTGTATATAAAGTAGTGTAAACTAGCTCCACCTCCAGCAGCTACAACAGTAACATGCTGCTCTAACACTGATGCTTCACTATTAATAATCTAATGATGTCATATATAATAATATATCAGTCAGAGGGACCAAAATACTACTTTTACTGCAATACTTTAACTACATCAAGCTCATAATACTTTTACTGTAGTAGGATTTTTCATGCAGGACTTTTACTAGTAATGGAGAATTTTTACATCGCTGTGTTGGTGCTTTTACTCAAGCAAATGATCCAATAAGTTCTCCAAATTAAACGACCATATGCACTCCAGAGCATTTTCAGAGTGACACATTTTCTAATCAGATGCCTCTATCGGCAGTAATTGGCAGGAAGTCATCATTTGTGTCTGCCTTCCAAAATCTTTACACATCTGTCCAAAAACAAATAATGTTCTATGGTGTGACAATGTTGTGGTTAAGGTCTGGTTAGGTTTAGGGAAGACTGTGGTTTGCGTTAAAATGATCACTTGAAACATGGTGTGGGTTAAAGTTACTACATCCTTAAAGTTAGGCAACCTTTGTTGTCATGGGAACAGTAAACACCACAACAATTGTAATTAATTTTCAAAAGACTTGGTTGGAAACGTGACACTCGTGGTAGGAAACGGGAAACGAACAGCAGTCTCCTGCGGCTAAGTCCACATTTTACAAGTTAGGATCTAACCAGCCAGCAGGAAACACGCTGATGTCCTTTGAAAGAGCAACAGTCAATGGGGAAACTCCAACACTCGGCCAGCTGATCAATAGTGAAACTTCATTACTCACTCAGTCACTCACTCATGGACAGCTGCTGTTAGAGGGCTGGTCCGTGGCCAACAAGACCAAGTAAAAATAATATAATGTGACATGACCACACAGAGAAAGCAAAAAATATCAACCGCTTGAAACTGCCCTTAAATCTTTTCTTTATAGTGTTTTTTTTTGTGTGTGTGTATTCATTTGATGACTGAAGAGAGCACACTGAAAATCTTTATAACTTTATAATGACACAGCTGTCATGTCTTACATGCCCCTTTAATTTAAGGCTGTCAGTCTGAAATTAAAGGGGCAAGTGATCAGACTTCTATCAGCTGCTGTTGTAGACGAGTGGGAAGCATCAACAAGCCTGTACTGACATTATTCTCATGATCTGGAAACATTTCAGTGACTGTACCCGTTCAGTTAGCCGAGTGTATGTTTATTGATATCAGTGTTAATCAAAACATTCCCTCAGTTCAAAACAATAACGACGACTTGTACAGTTCCTAATAATGCAAACATTCATTCATTCATATTTGAGAGATACAGTATGTTCATATTGTTTTTGTGTTTCCCGGTGTGACATTACAAAAATAAAGTAAAAATTACCAGCTCTGCAGAGGGTGTGAATGTTGAAATTGTTGGTTTAGTTACAGATATGCCCGGACACAGTCCCCTAATTTGACGTAGTAATGTCCTAACAGAGTATACCGCCCCCTTAAATATGTGCACTGTATTAAATATGAGCACCTCCACAGCACCTCCATGAGGGGGAGATAGGGCTCTACTGCATGATTTACAGTTAAAAACTCCTGATTTATCTTCTACTGGTCCTTTATGCAGCCCCTCAGTTCAGCCTCTGTCTGAAACAGGCTGTTTTAGCTCCTGTCTCTTTAAGGCCCGCCTCCTGATGAGCCCACTCTGTTCTGATTGGTCAGCTTCAGGAAGCTTCCTCCGACTCCGGAGGCTACGTAAACAAACTGTAGTAGCAGGATTTCACTTCTTTTCCTTCTTTACTCCAAATAGAAACGTACATGTTGAATCAGATCTGAAATATGCGAGTGGACAACGCAAACAACATATAGAACAACTTTAGCAATAAATGCTGCAGAGCGGACGGTCGTTTGTGAGCAAGTTCAAACAATCTGATGTCGTCACAAGGAGGAAGTAAAGGGAAACTTTGCATATGAAGCATTTAGAGCAGGTCAAAGCCCTGACTTTTGACTTGCAGGGAGCATTTTTACATACGTTCACCTCAAGTTTGGGAACTTTGACCATATTTAACATCCAACATCATAACAGTATAAAAATAACAGAAAAAAAACACAAAAAGAATAGTATATCACATTTAAAAAAAACATGGATTATGGCTATAAATTCTGCCAGCAGCAGCAGAACTGTGGTCCTGTAATTTTGAATTCTGGTGAGAACATGAAAGAGGAAAATGTGGGGATCTGTGTTTCAGTACGGGGCCTCGGAGATTCAGACAACCTTGTGGGTACAGCAGAGGACATGTTACTGCGGGTTGGCAGAGTAGTTGAAAAGTCTTGTTCCCATCTCAACCAAACTGTCCTGTTGTGTCCTTTAAGACTGCATGAGGGGGTTTTATTTCAGATATCCAACAACTTCAGAGGATGTTGTAGAAACATGTTTTGATAGAGACTTCTTTGGAAATCTTTTTTTTTAACTTTTTTCTAGTCCAGTCTTTCAAGACAATGCAGTCTCTCTCCAGCAAAACTAAAATAAAAAATGAGTTGCTTGGGGATTTGTTGACGCTTGTTGATGCAGAACAATAAAGAAGGGACAGAAGTGAAAATAAGGGACAGATACGAGCAACATACAGTCATACACTGAATATGTTTTAGATTTGTTTTTATTCCATCATCTCATCCTGCTTCTCTTCCTCTAAACCATCACTTTAATTGGCTTTTTCTTCCTGAGAATGAAACATACTAAAAGGCATAAATGCGTGGACACACAGGGACACATTATCTACTGCTATACACTCCGTGGTTATACGCACATATAACTGTACCTGAGGGAATATGCAATAAGTGAAATGAGTCCCTGGAGACACACTTAAAGCTGGTTTAATAATCCAGAACCTTTGTGCGAACAGATATTCATTTGCAATATTTCCATATGACATACAGTTCATGCACACCTACTACGTGTGCAAAGTACTGCACATTATAATAGACTCTTTCTTTTTATAGATACATTACGGTCAAAAAGCAAAATCTGCTTTCCAGATCAAATTCAGTAACAACAGAAAAGATCTGAGTAAGTTTTTTGAGTTTAATACCAAAATGATTCAACGGATCATCTTAGTTTATTGATGGAATATTAATTAGTGTTGATAGGACATGTTTATTTGCTCCTGCAGAATTCAAAATAATACACACATGGATTACCTTCTGGTCTTTCCTGCACATCTGGCTCACCCAGCAACATGAAGCAGCACTGTGTGAATTCTTTCTCTTTCTTGAAATAACATAACATCTTCGCAAATCATTAGTTAATGATTTATTAAAACATGCTGATCATGATTTCCCTTCTAGACAATAGCCAGTAGCGACAAAAATAAAGTCAGTACAGCCAACAACTAACAATAAAACTAACTATGAGTTTGAAGCCTGCATCCCACATTCAAAAATGTCAATGGTGATCATCATTGGAATTTGTAAAAGCCATTTATTTAACATTTGTTTTGTTCAACAGTATCCAAACACACGCTCTCACCAAAGAAAAAAAAAACAGAGGTCAAACCTAGCTTATGGGCCGAGCTGTACTATAGAGCAGTGAAACTAAACTAAACATCAAAACATATAGGCTACAAAACATTAAAAACAATTGTAGTCATGCCACACTGTCAACAGGACAAATGTAGCACCTTTATTTTTTCACAATGTCTAGCAGGTCATTGGCTTGTTTCATGACAATGATGAGGCCAGCATTTGGCTCCAAAACACCCTGAGCCGCACGTTTGTCAGCAAACTTTTGGAGGCTATCACCTTTTTTGAAAGAAGCTCTCACAAGCCTGCACATCTCAGGACCGACTGCTGCCAGCTCCGCAATCAATGCTTGATTGACGATTGTGTTTCTGTCCACCCTCACGCTGCTGGAGGCATTTGCCTTTGTAGAGCCACCTTTGACAAGGTCGAGGACTTTGTTGTATCACAAGATAGACTCTTCAGGGGTTCTTACTGAAATAAATGCACTAATAGTTGTATGCATATATCAATAGTTAGATAAAAAAGGAAATGAGGAGAAATCATTCTGAGTTATAGACATACAGCACACTGCCGCCACCAACATCAATACATGCAGCTACATTACATTTAAGGCCATAGCACTGACTTACAGTCATTTTAACATTAACTAAACTATTCAATCAAATAGATTTAATTCAGAGTTTGTATCAAATCATGTGACATGTTTCAGAATTACACATATACTGTACACCTGTCACTTCACAACTTTTCAAACACATTTTCTGTTTTTTCAACATCCACCTCTGAAATCACCAGCCTGTGATTTCTTTTATTTCTTCTTTTTTTGTTTCTTCTTTTTGTCCTTCTTCTTTTTCTTTGACTCTGACTCTGATGTATCTTAAGCATTTGAGCTGCACTCATCTGAAGACTTTGTAAGTTCTGCTACCAATGCCTCCTGGAACGCTGTAGGTTTCTGATAAGGTGACTGTTCTGCAGTTTCAGCTTTCAGTTTTAGGGCTGTCACAGAAAAAAAATAGGACATTGAGACAGTTATATCTGCTGTGTGTCTTGAACTGAGGAGAAATAATAATACACAAACACAAGTCTGAATGTAATTGTCAAAAGCCATTTTGGTGGCTGTTCCAATCTGAAACTCTTCAACTTGAACTGGTCTCTCCTGCAGTACTGGCCGACTGACAAGCTGCTGAGTGGAGCTCTCTGCACCCCGGTGAAAAATCTGAAGCAACCAATCAAAGAGCAGCCTCAAGTCACCGGCTTGCCAAACGTTGAAGGACCTACATACACACTCATTTGGCCAGCGTCCCTCACACAGGAAGTGTACACTCACCGGCCACTTCATTAGGTACACCTGTGCAATCTAATGCAATCCAATACAACAACTCTGCCATAAATTCTACATTTATGAAGCTTATACATTTTCAGTTTTTTGTTGGCATTGTCAGAAAGGTGATAATTCCACTTTATGTTTATTATCGAGGTCGTAGTGAGTGGTGGTGATGTACTAAAGTGCATTACATTGAAGAGTGTTCCTAATATTTTGTCCCCTCTTATGTATGTTAATGGAGTTGACAAAATATTAGGAACACCACTAAGAGGACTACAGCAAGGCTCATAAAATGGCTTCAGAAAAACTTTAAACTGAAACTTTAAGAGAAGTTTGCAGGAGTACTAAGAGTCGGTATACAAGAAGAAGTGAGCAAATGGTTGGAGATACCAGAGAATTTGCTCTTACTGACGAAAGCAGCTTCCGTCATAAACGTAAGGTGAGTTAAGGGGTGACAGCTCAGAGTTGTCTCTGTCACCACAGAATATTCACTAAAAACATCACAAAGGCTTTTGTGTATTACCTCAATGATTACATGCTCCACTTTGGATAAAGATAGGTCCTCAAACTCAGGGGCTTTGGAGTTGTGTAGTTGGTAACAGAACATACAGCTCACTGCAAACCTGATAGTCCTCATGTTTGGTGTTTTAGTAATAATGTGGGCATTAGGCAGTAAATAGTGTCCTTTTCTGTTCTTAGCAAGTTCTGATATATTGGTGCTAATCGCCTTAATATAGACATCTTTCTTTGCAAACAACAAGGAAATTCTCCAGTTTTTCTTTAAAAGGTGAACTTTGTGCTGTTGAAGATTGTTCATTGTGACTGCAGTTGCTCTCCTCTTTAAAAGAAATACTAACTCCTGCCAATTATGAGCAAATGATGACAACAGTAGTTGGCAAATAGATCAACTCTTCTCTGCTGTAGGGCAGCTGAGTCTGTGCCACATTTGCCAAGGCCGACCTGTTGCCTCTATTTGTTAAATCTAATATACATTTTTGATCCGTTGCAGGCATACTAAGCATGCAGTTGTCACTGTGTAAATATTAATATGAAAGACATTTCTTTACTTTTTCTTTGCCACTTGCTTTATCTTTTTTGTGTCAAAGATCTTTGCAGATCAGCCATGTGATGTCATTTACTATAACTCTTATTACAGCATGGCTGAGGGAGGGCAGCCACAACTTGGAGACGAAGGAAGTGGGTGTTCGGCAGTAGTAGGATGAGCAGCGACATCCAGTCCTGCGACTTGTAAAGAGAAGCAGACCGGAGCAACTTGTACCAACAGCAGTCATGCATGTGGGTCCAGGCACCACCATCATCAGTGATGTACAAGTCTACTATTTGGAGACTTAGAAGAAACACCTCTCGGTCATTGAATGGACTCACTGGCTTGGTGACAAACAGGGTCCCGCTTGGTAGAAGGTTGAAAGACATTCATCATCGGTTTCCTGTGTAGGAATGCACCGCAAGAGTTTTTTGGTGTTAACTGGCAAATATCAGAGCACTAGAATCTGAATGATTTACAGCTGTTACCCTGTTTTATATCATTGTAAACTGAATATCTTTGGATTGTGGACTTTTGGTCAAACAAAATAAGATCTTTGAACACATCCTCTTCATGTGAGAACCTGTGATGAGCCTTTTATAGACTAAATGATAAAAATACCTTTTTTTTTGGATGAAATATTTCTGTAGTAGATGTGAGGTATAAAAGAGAGTAAACTCTATGTGGTTTAAGAATATCTTTTCAACAGACAACAGACAATATGCATCACGACTGCTATTATATACACCCCAATTTAAAACCATTACTCGAAATAGCTCTCTACACCCACACGATCTGAATGGATAGTCATGACTACAAGGACATGACATTGACCACAATGGTGTTTTCAGCTAACACAAAAAACAGGAGCAATCTGCTTTCTGATCACACTTCTATCTGAACCTGAAGAATATAACATTTCAATAAACAAATCTTCTGCTTACTGACTATTCTCACAACACATCAAAGACACATGCAGGTTTTCAACAGTTTTAAGACAAAAAAAGGAAAATACATTATTCTCTAGTGTTATTTCATTTCACTTAATTCCAGGTGTAAGATTAGATTTGAGTTGACAGATATGTGTCAATATCACTGACCACAGCTGTGTTTACCCAACACTGAAACCAATACCTTAATATAGTGATACCATGGTAATTCCCCAGTTGACATTTACATAGAGAATTTAAAGGATAGGTTCACAATTTTTCAAGTATGTCTTCAATCAGGTGTTCATATGAACAGTTAAAGAGGTTTTCCTCGCTGTAATCATTCCTCCTGTTCATACTGGATATTAAAAGATCCTTCAAATGTGCTTTCAATTTAAGTGATGGAGGCCAAAATCCACAGTGTGTCCACACAGTCATTTAAAAGTTGATGTGAAGCTTATATGAGGCTTCAGCAGTCTGAGTTAGTCATTTACAGTCTTTTTAGCATCAAATTCCCTTTTTGTGTTTCCTCGGACAGTGTTTCCCTGTTGAGCTGCGGTGGAAGTATATCAATCATCAATCAATCTTTATTTATATAGCGCCATATCACAACAGAAGTCATCTCAAGGCACTTTTCACATAGAGCAGGTCAAGACCGTACTCTTTAATTTACAGAGACCCAACAGTTCCCCCATGAGCAAGCACTTGGCGACAGCGGTAAGGAAAAACTCCCCTTTAACGGGTAGAAACCTCAAGCAGACCCCGGCTCTTGGTGGGCGGCCATCTGCTTTGACCGGTTGGGTTGAGAGAGAGAAAGAGAGAGGGAAAGGGGGAGGGGGGACAGAAGAAAAACAATGACAACAACAAACAACAACAAGCACAAGCAGCAACAGCCAGGGAAGGATGCCATCAGGACTGTGAAGGACCGCGAAGGTTCGGCCCGGGAGTCAGGTTTTTCTGTGAGATGAGAAAGCACAAAAAACTCCGGGGAAGAAGCAAAGTTAGTGACATGCATTGATGTTACATGAATGCATACAGATGGAGAGGAGGAGGAGGAGAGAGGAGCTCAGTGCATCATGGGAAGTCCCCCAGTAGTCTAGGCCTATAGCAGCATCACTAAGGGCTGATCCAAGGCGAGCCTGGTCGGCCCTAACTATAAGCTTTATCAAAAAGGAAAGTTTTAAGCCTACTCTTAAACATAGAGAGGGTGTCTGCACCCCGGACTGAATCCGGTAGATGGTTCCATAGAAGAGCAGCCTGATAGCTGAAGGCTCTGCCTCCCATTCTACTTTTAAAGACTGTAGGGACCACCAGTAAGCCTGCATACTGGGAGCGCAGTGTTCTAGTGGGATAATACGGTATTATGAGCTCTTCAAGATATGATGGTGCCTGACCATTAAGGGCTTTGTAAGTTAGGAGAAGGACTTTAAATTCTATTCTAGATTTTACAGGAAGCCAATGTAGTGAAGCTAAAATGGGAGAAATGTGATCTCTTTTTCTAGTTTTAGTCAATACACGTGCAGCTGCGTTCTGGACCAGCTGGAGAGTCTTTAGAGACTTGTTAGGGCAGCCTGATAATAAGGAATTGCAATAATCCAGCCTAGAAGTAACAAATGCGTGAACTAGTTTTTCTGCATCTTTTAGGGACAGGATGTGCCTGATTTTTGTGATATTACATAAGTGAAAAAAGGCAGTCCTTGAAATTTGATTTATGTGGGAGTTAAAGGACATATCCTGATCAAAGATAACTCCCAGATTCCTTACGGTGGTGCTGGAGGCCAGGGTAATGCCATCCAGAGCAGCTTTATCATTAGATAATGTGTTTCTAAGGTGTTTAGGGCCAAGCACAATAACTTCAGTTTTATCTGAATTTAGTAGTAGAAAATTGCAGGTCATCCAGGTCTTTATGTCGTTAAGGCATGTTTGGAGTTTGTTTAACTGATTGGGTTCATCTGGCTTCATTAGTATAGTGACAAAAAGAGGAACTTTGGCACTAAAAAGACTGTAACTTTGAAAGATATCTACTTGATTTGACTCATTTGGACGCTGAAGCTTCATATTAGCTTCAAATAAACTTTTAAATACATTTTTGCACAGAAGCAGGACTGTGGATTTTGTCCCCCATCACTTCCATTGTTCACTAACCAAGACCACTCCTTCTAGAAAATGGATTTAATGGTTTATTGGGAGTGTGATGGAAGGCAGGGTGAAAAGGAGGAAGGATAGTTAGAGGGATGGTTGGAGAGGGAAGGATGGATGGGGGAAGGGAGAGGGTCGGGGGTGTGAGGATGCGGGGGTGAGGGTCGAGGTCGTGGGATGCGGGATGAGGGGGTAGGGGTCGAATGGGATGAGGGTCGAGGGATGGGGAGAAAGAAGAGCAGGCGGGAAAGAGGGGAAGGAGGGAGTGGATAGGAGAGTGATAGATGAAAGGAGGAGAGGCGTCGACGTCGGGGAGGTAAGTGGGAACAGGGGGTTGAGACTCAGGGTGGGGGTGCTGTCTCGATGATCCGGCATCTGTACGAGGCCCCCAAAGAGACTTCAACCGGAGAGGCGAGAATGGGATTGCTTAATGTTATCCAGGTCGTGATGGATGTAGGTATGATAGGCGGGGGATGACCAACGGCCGAGGATTTTGATGATGTTGTCGGGAATGCCTTGTCTAGAGGCGGTGGAAGCGGCTCCGATGCGGAATGAGTGTCCTGAGAACTGGTCTGGGGGTATTCCGGATCTGGCGAGTACTGAGCGCATGTGGTGATGGAACCAAAAACGTGTTGCTACCCTTCCCGTTTCCGTGATGAACAGAGGGTCTTGAGAGGAAGCTCGGTTGGCTAGTCTTGTGTTGATGTACTCGTGGATGGGTTCGTAAGGACTTATGTATGAATCTAGGCGGAAAAGGTAGATGGGTTGAGGTTGGCCCGACTGGTTGGTCTTGCTGCGTTTGAGGTAGTAGATGAGTGTATCTGAAGAGTGGAAAGAGATGTCGGACAATGTGGCGTGTAGTGCTGGATCAAAGGAGTAGGAAGGAGCTGTGATTTCTGAGCAGCGTAGGAAGCCAAAAAAGGATAGTAAAAACATGGACTCTAGGGTTTTGTCTATGTGAGGAGACAAGTAGCCTGTGCGGAGTGTGTGAATGCATCGGACCAGAAGGTCCGACGTGAGGGGTGAACGTTTTGGTGCGGGGTGCGGTTCCGCCTTTCGGAGACCTTTGATCAGCATATTAATATGAGAGTGGGACAAGGCTGGGCATGGTGCTCCGTAAATCAATTTGACAAAGAAATTGATTCCGCTGAGGTAGGTCTGTATGGTGGAAGACTTGATCTTGAGTTGAGTGTGGGAAAATGTAATGAAGCAGGAGAGGTTAAGAATGTCCAGTGAAGGGAACGGGAGTCCGCGGGAGACGTGAAAAGCTTTAAAGGAATTCCAGCCGGTGAGGTACGAAGATAGTGTTCGAGGGCGACGCTGTTGATGATGTTGTCCCGTGAAATGGTGACCAGTTGTTCCAGTTGCGGGTTCAGTTGTAGATTGTAGCTGAAAACGGTGGGACTGGAGTTGGAAAAGGGTTGGAGGCTGGAGCTAGTTGTCTGAATTTCTGAAAAAGGAAACGAGAGAGTGAATCAGCGATTGCGTTTTTGTGGCCTGGAATGTGGAGTGCTCGGATAATGAACTGGTGCTGGGCTGAAACCAATGTGAGCTTGCGCACGAACTGCATGATGTCCAGATTGTGTGACCGGCCTTTGTCGAGGATGTCGACAACGGCACTGTTGTCAGAGTGGATGGCGATGGTCTTTTTGGACCACTCATGCCCCCAAAAGGATGGCAGCAATGATAATCGGGTACATTTCCGAAATGGTGGAGGAAGGGGCCAGGGAAGAGAAGTCGGGTGGCCATTCGGCAGAGAACCATCTGCCGCCGTAGTAACTGCCAAAGCCGACTGAAGGGGCGGCGTCGGTGTATAGCTGGATGTCATTGGCATCCGTGACGTGGTCGTCGTAAAAGAAGGAGATGCCGTTCCAGGAAGAGAGGAACTGGTGCCACATTTTTAGTTCCATCTTGCACGCGCCGCGCTGTCTAGCGTGACGTGGTCGTGGATGGATGGGACGGCGGTGGCTATGGAGAGAGGGTGTGACAAGAAGGATCGGCCCTGAGGGATGATGCAGGTGGCGTAGTTGAAAAGGCCCAGCAGAGAGAGTAATTGACGTTTGGTACATGTGTTGGCTATGAGAAAGTTTTGAATGAGTAGAGAAATGCGGTGGAGTTTCTCAGTGGGCAGAGATGCTTGGAGTGTAATGGAGTTGAGGGTGATGCCGAGGAATTCCAAGGATGTGCTTGGGCCTTCTGTTTTCTCTGGAGATAGGGGAACGCCAAGATCAATGAATGCGGAAATCATTGTGGCGAGACCGTATGACGGGGGCGAAGATGGTGGCGTGACCGTGAGGAAGTCATCAAGTAGGTGGATGACGTACGGGAGTTTATAATTAATTAATTTTTTTTTTTTTTTTTTTTTTTTTTTTTTTTGGGCTGCTCTTAGACGCACGGCAAAATAGTGTGCGCCCTTCCAGGAGACCCTGAAGAGGTGCCAGTAGTCGGGGTGGATGGGGAGGACTTTGAAGGCACTTGTGATGTCCGCCCTGACTACAGCTGTTGCTTTGTCGGGTTGTGTGGGCATGTGACTCTGGCGTGGGCTCCCCCACAGAAAGAACAAGTGTGGAGGAATTTGCAGCTGGAGGAGCTGCAGCCGAGGTCGTTGAAGTTATTGCAGATCATCCGTCCTCCCTGGTAGAGGACAGGTCTCCCTCTCCTGTCCGTGCCTTTGGGGAGGGGGCCGAGGATGGACGGGTGATCTAAGGCAGGTTTGGGGGTGATGGATGGTGGGGGAGCTGCCGATGGCAAGTGGTATGGCATGGCTGGACTTCGTTTGTCTGTTACGGAGGCGTGGGGCAGGGGGGCGGAGAGGGTGCATGCTGCGGCGGGATGGGAAGGGGCGCCACACGTTTCGCAGTGCAGAGAAGCGCGGGCTGCGAAAACTCGGCAATATAGCTCGTGGTCCAGTGTTCCCCAGTACGTGCCCTGGTTGAACTGTTGGAGGCGACCAGCGGCTTGGGAGGCGAAGAGGATATGGTAGGTATAGAAACCGTTGCCGCCGAAACGCAAGGCCAGGTCGAGAATTAATGACAAGTAATCATCGAGCTCGGACCTGCGGTCGGGGAAGGCTGAACAAATTATGTCCCTATACAGAGAGAAAGCAAAAGCGAACTCGGCGACTGTGAGGTCCTTGGAGCGGGCAGGAAGTGGCTGTTTAAGTTCCAAGGGGCCGAATGAGGTGAGCAGTTCCCTAGGGATGTGAGGATTGATTGATGTAGGGTGAATGAGTTGAGCGAGATCAATGTAATTACCGGTTAGAATCTGCTGCCTGAGGGTGGGAGACACAGGGGAGGGCCGGGCGGATGCTGGGGGGCGCACTGGTGGCTGGGCGGTGGCCAGGGTGTAGCTGCTGGAAGGAGGTGCGAGAGCCGGGAAAAGGCCGAGGCTGGCCGTGTGTGAGGCGGTTGGATAAGGAGGTGCAGGTGCTGTAGTACAGGTAATGCTAGAGTGCGGGTGGTGGGGAGGAGGGGGGTGGGGGAGGAGGCAGGGAGGATGAAAAGAAGAAAGGGGGGGAAAAGGTTGGGTATAACTCGTGGAGCTGTTGGGGCCCGCTGTTGTTTGTGCTGTCTGACCGGCTGCCGAGGTTGGTGCGGGTGGAGGAGCGGCTGAGATGGCCGGGAGGGAAGGGGCAGCAGAGATAGGTGCCAGAGTGTAGGAAGGGATGCTGGGGTGGTGGGATTTATATGCGTGGGATGTAAGTGCGGCTGAAGAGAAAGTAGGAGGAGGAAATGGCTGTGGAGCAGAGAGAGCCTGCATAGGGTTAGAGACGGACTGTACTGGAGAGGCTGAGGTTGCTGAGGAGGAGGGTGTGCGTCTGGCGGAGTGACGAGCCGTGACGTCACGGACGTCGTCGCACGCGCGACGCCGGGAACCCGGAAGACCGTGGGAAGATGGACGGGAGAGAGTGGTGTCCTGCAGGGAATTCGTGTATAATTGAAACAGTCTTGCCTTGTTGTCGGTGCGGTGGAAGGGAATGTTATTTTGGCTGAGGAAATGCTTTAAGCGAGCGACGGTCCACTCGGACATGTTTGGGGCCGAGGAGCGGTCGGTACGCTGGTGGCGAGGAGAGCGCTGCGCGCGGTGGCTGCTCCTCTTGGGCGGGCTCCGGGATCTCGAGCGAGGCTGGAGTGAGCGTCGGGAATGAGTAGCTTCCTTCGGACACCGAGTACGGGACCTTCCCCTGGAGCCGCTGGGGATCAAGGGCTCGACGATACCGTCGTCGACGGATGATGAGGGCCGAGAGGCCGGGATGAGGGAAACCGAGGAGCGCAGGCGAGGCTGCCGGAAAGATCGGACGCCGGGGGACTCCGGGACTTCGAACAAGTCCTCGTCCGAGGCGTTGAGGAGCAGTTCGAGGTCCATGATGTGAGTAAGAAGTTTTTTTTTTTTAAGTTTATGCTGGTGTGTCACAGGGTGCTTGCAAGCTGAGACGAAGGGAAGAGGAGCGGATATGGTGTTTAAATACCCTGTGGTGCGGAAATGAGTTGCGTACAAGGCGTGGTCTTTGGTTCCCGAACTTTGTTTATAAGTCTATAAACTTCATTAAGTGCATTATGAAGGGATCTTCTAATGGTCAGTATGAACAGGAGGAATGATTACAGCAAGAAAACCCTCTTTGCCAAGTGTTCATTTTGACACCTTACAGACTTGAAAAATGTAAATCTAGTGTTGCAGTTTTCCCTTCTCACGTCAGCTCAGAAAGAAAAAAGTAGCAGCATCTGTTCACTCTGTTCTTCTGTTCAGGGTTTTAAACAACAACGCTATTTGTTTCACATTCAGCAGCATAACACTTCCTTTCACGCAGCCTATTTTAAACCTTATTTCACACTTTACATCCAGTGACTGTATGCAGCGACATGTTTATCCTCCACTGAGTGCTTGACATCTGTTGAAAAGAGGCATCTTCTGCATTAGTGAAATGTTCACTCACAGCAGTTACTATATCTGCCAGAACGAACACAAAGAGCCTGAATTAAATGCAGTGTACAGTGTTAGTGCTCATGATCGCGTGTGTGTGTGTGTGTGTGCAGCACGTCTGTGCTGATTTATCCTGCAGCAAGTATGAGTTTGCTTCAGTGAGTCAGTGTACATTATGTCTGCATGTATAAGTGAGTGCATGTGTTTGGTGCATTTCATATATTCTGTGTGCTTGTGTGACATTGTTCAGGGTTGCAAACACTTTTTGGCACGAGACACACTACCCAAACAACTGTCACGCTAAATAAGAAGAAGCCACCTCACAGTTTACATCCAAGGACAACATTCAGCACCAGTGCAGGAAGTGCTGTGTCCTTTGTGTCAGTCAAATAAAGTGGTTGCCTTCCAACCTTAGTGTCTTTCTAGTCCAAAATTCTCTCTTTGTGTTACTGCAGCTTAGCACAGAAATATAAAACTCAGACTGCTGAAGCCTCATATAAATAAACATGGAATACATTTTTGCACAGAACAGGGGTTGAGGACATCTTCAAAAACTAGTTGAAAAAAAAAAGTGAGTCTAACCTTTAACTAGGTTGTGTAAAAACAAGACTTTGTGTATAGCTTGCTGTGGGTAGTTCAGTGGGCCTGGGAGATTATAGCATTCAAAAACAGAGCTGGCGATTATTTTGTGCAAAGAGAAAGGAAAATATTACTGATTGCAAATGTAACCCTCACAAGCTGTTCAGGTCAAATTTGACCCATTTTGACATTTGACCAAAACATATCATGATGATATTTTTGTGCAGCTGGTATACATTTTTGTACATTTTTGTTCCCATATTTATTCAATGTGATTTTAAAGTCACCTGAGAGGGTCAAAGTAAAGAGTGGTTATGGGGCATCCTGAAACAGGGAAACTATAGATTGGCATGTCTGTGTATTTTTGTGATGGGGACAGTGAGAACAGAGTTCAAGGGGGGCCTTGACACTGTTACAGGAACGGCCTGTGTCCCCAGCATATTGCTACAGGTTTCCCACCAGGGGGGCTCCTATAGACTCAAGCCCCCAGGAAGTGCACTGGGCTGTGAAGCTTTTTGACATAGTGGCCACACCGTGTAATTGCAACTTCTATCACAACCCCTGTGAAGTAACTCATTTTATTATCAGAATTTAATCCATTCGGTCTAGAAGAGCTGCATGATTAAATTACTTTATCCCATTCAAGTAAGCAAAGAACCGACCAGAAGTCTGCCAGCTCAGCCGATTAAGGGAGTCTTGGACGCCTATGCTCTGAACCGTCTCAGCTGGAGAAGGACTCTACTGAGCATGCTCTATGGGCCCAACAATGCAGACATGTGAGGAAGTCTGCAAAACATGACAGACTTTTTTTGGCTTCAAGCACCATTGAGCAACTTTGATAGGAATAAATGGACACCATCTTGATCCATTTCTCCTTAATACATCCATGTAGACCTTTGAGGTGTTTTGGGGGAATCTTGAAACAGTGAATGAGTAAAACTGTGCATCATATATGGTGTACATACAGTAGGGACATAGGGTCACAAGGTGCCTTAAAACAGTCACAGCATCTGCAAACATGTCCGTAAAACGTAACAAAATAAACCAAACAATTCCCGGGAAACCAACATAGTTCAGATTGGTTTCTGAGTGTTTCAACCTACTTCCAAGGTGTATGGAGAAGGAAAGAAGTCTGAAGAGGTCAAAACTCCTGCAACACTTGTAATATAAAGAACAACTTTATTATGAGACCAGTGTGATTTGGCTTGTGTCACAGCATAAGAAACCTTGTTTCTTCTGCTTCGTTTCTAGCTGTCCAACGTTATTTAGTTGCGGTTTCAACTGATAGTCCTAACAAACTATTTTTTCATGTGAAATCAGTTTCCCAGAAGTTTTGGTACCGAAGCTGCAGGAAAAAACTCCCTTCATTTTGAGCTCCGTGACAACACCGAGATTAATAAATGCAAGGTTATTAATTTCATGCAGCACAATCAGGAACACCACTTCAACCTCTTCACTCTGCTCGCAGGCTGCTGTGCGTATGTGTGTGTGTGTTTCCTGTCTTAATACATTCATATTCACTTGCGAGTTATGCCCTTTTCTATGTTAATGCATGCATTTGTTTTGAATGTGTCCCTTATTTATAGCAAAAGCTTTCAGAATCACTGATAAGCAGAATAACGTCAAAGCATTGCTACATGTGTGTGCCCCTTTGTCTGTGTGTCAAACTAATCATTGTAATGACTTTCACTGCTGCTGATATACAGAGGAGAAAAAAAAAAGTTTGTTTCATTAATTGTGTGTGTGCAGACATTTGTGTGTGTCCTTCTTACAACAGAGATGATTTCATTGCCCATGATAAACATAATAAAATGTCAAATTATCCATAAATCCTACTTGTGGTGGCTGTGTGTCTGCTGAGATAGCAGCACAGCTCACAGTAAAACAAAGTGGAGAGGTTTGGATTACTGTGCTGCACTGTGTTTTTATGCACTGGGATTAATATTACTTGTGGTTAATGTATTTTGCTAGAGTTGACTCACGTATGCAGGGGTGTTGGAGACATTAATGACTGATTAGCATATCGGACGTTTTTGCCTCATCTCACCAAGTTTGACAACGATATTTGATCACTTTTGTGCGTCATGCAGGTTGTGAAAGACTGCAAGCCATAGTTGATCATGGTTCTACATGTAGTCAGATGTCTCTACACCAAGTCCCAGAGGGCATCTGATATAGTGACCATCCTGAAAAATCTAAATGTTGTGTGGTCTGATCGAAGCAATATGTCCGCCAGGGTTTCTTGTGAAGGGGTATTGTGGGCATATGGGGTGATGTGGACATTACAGGCAAGCGGCAACTACCACGGCTTGAGGCTGAGGCCAATGCAGAATTATGTTAAAGTGCCACCGACAGCCACTAGATGCTCCAACTGACTCCCATTCAAAAAGCCTCAACTTTTCTCTAGAAATACTAAATCAATCATTTCTTTAAAAAAAGAGTCATTATGGTCTCAATCTCTAAATTCATGCCTTCTAATAAGTGTGCTGGTGGTCATTTTGGAAATTATTGTTCTGTTAATAAGATTTGAGGACTTGTAGTAGCTTTGATGACAGCTATGATTGACAGTTGGCTCACCAGGACTACAATACCTGCCCTGATTAGTGCAGTTGAACTGAAACAGCTAATGTTAGTCCAACTGTGCAGCACTTGATGTTCCCAGAAAGCTAGCATTAGCTTGCGTCCAAGGTAGCGAGATTGTGTTTCCAGAGCGTGAAAGGAAACACCCTGCACACTTTGGAAGGTCCTGGCTCCAAACAGAAAAGATGGCGGCAACCATAAGCTGCAACTATGGTTTTCAAACTGGCTCCAGTGAAACCATTGAATGACACTGGGCGACCCAGGACACAATGGAGGGATTTTATAAACAATCTGGCCTGAAAACGCCTCAGGAATCCCAGGAAGAGCTGCAGGACATAACTACACAGATGGGCTAACTTCTTCTAGCTCAGTCTGCTGCCGGATTTAGATAAACAGCGGAAAATAGATGGACGGATGTTTCTCAAAATGAATCTTCGAAATTAACTAAGAACCGTATGGAGCCATTCTTATAGACGGTACAGCTCAGACATGGAGGCAACAAAGAAGGAAAGAGCACTGATATTTTTCTTAAAGATCCACTAGAATTAATTGTTGTCCTCATAAAATATTTAAAGTAAAATACAGAAGTCCACAGCCTCCTTTCTCCTCTTTCTTCCCCCATCTTTTCTTCTTTTCTTTCTGCTCCTCCTTCCTTCCTTCCTTCCTTCCTCAGCTGCCAGCAGCATCTTTGTGTTTTCCGTGTTGAACGCTTTCGTGTTGCAGCAAGTGGCATCATGGGAGGCCACAGCGTTAGTCAGCTACACACATACACACACCACTTGTCTCTGAAATATTCATTTGTTCGTTTTACAGGTAAAGGAGGAGAGTTGGGAGGCGGGAGAAGATCAGAGGAGACAGGAGACTTAGAACAAAGCAGGGGGTAAAAATAAAGAGTAGGCAGGATACGTAAGAAGAGAGCAGAAAGAGAGAGAACAAAGAAAGAAAGATGATTAGAAAATGAGATGGGAAGAGAAGAAACAAGTGCTGCTGTAGTGTTAAAGGAGGAAAGAAGTTAGAAAGCGAGAGCCGAGAGGGATAGTGAGTCTTTCATATGTGTGTTTTATTCGATAGCTTGGACATTCTGAATGAG
This sequence comes from Thunnus thynnus, assembly GCF_963924715.1. Lineage (NCBI taxonomy): Eukaryota > Metazoa > Chordata > Actinopteri > Scombriformes > Scombridae > Thunnus > Thunnus thynnus. The sequence continues at coordinate 30,994,924 of NC_089523.1, forward strand.
ACTCAGCTGCATGGTGCCAGCAAAAACACATTCAGGATTTTCAACCTATCCATTCAAGATGTCTGTACATGAATCTATCCATAATTGTATCTTTAAGACAAGCAGTTGTCTTCATGGATAGATATGGTCTTCTTACAGCTCTTAATGAAAGCATCTGACAGTATTCATTCTTGCATTTTCCTTATTTTGGAACTTATTGTCTAAAATATTGTGTTTTCTCTCCAAAAGAAGCTTGTTTTTTGCTTTGAGTTATGAGATATCCCAGGGATCAGTCCCTCATTATTTTCTATTCACACCCTCTTATTAAGTCACACAGCTCACAGAGACAATATCAGTCTCTATTTATGTGCAGATGACATCAAAATCTATTTCGATTCCGACATCAAAGTGAAAGTTAACAATCTGCAGGACTCCCTTGTTGAGGGAGGACTGCAGATCACATTCTTATTTCCTCACAACTTGGGGTCACTGTCCCTTAATTTCACGTCACATTGCAGAACCGAGATGTGTTGAGGGCATCCTTAAAGCTTAACAAACATGCAAAGCCAATTTTTTTTGAATATATTGAATCCAGCATTGTTAGCATTGACTAGCAGTCCTCTTCATCACTGCCTTTTACTGATGCATTGCTTCCTTTCTTGGTGCATTACTGTCACCTGTTGATCAGTGAAACCATTAGCAGGTAAGGCGTCTTGCATCCCCACGTTTTTGTGCATCTGTGCACGTGCATGAGATACTGCTTACCTTAAAGCTTCACAAAGTTTCTAGCATTTATTTTCCAAGAACTTACGATGAAATGCTGTGCAATGTAAAGTTGATTTTAATGATAACTTTTAATGTTTTTATATTCTAACCTCATATGAGCCTGATGGCAGTCAGAGATCATCCAGTAGGTCCTTATGAACGGTCACATTGACAAACCAGAAGAGACTGGGCCACTGACATCATTTTCCACTTGAGATGACCTGCCGGAGGAGATAAGACACACCTTATCTTTTTTTATTATTATTTCACTATCTACTGTCTACATTTTTTCCTCTATTAATATTACTATTTTCAAAATTACAGCACCGGTCAAAAGTTATAGAACACCCCCATTTTTCCAGTTCTTATTTGATTTTTTTATTTGATTGTGGGGACCGTATGATGAGCATTTGCTTCACTTGCTCCATTGCTAAGGCGCCTATGACTTTGAGTAGAAATTTTAGATTAAATTTTGTCAAACAAAGAGAAATCGTGGAATCTTTTATATGCAATTGTTTATTTGTTGAGTACACTGGGACATTAAACTGCTTAAATTTCAATAAAAACTGGGAAAATAGAGGTTTCCTAAAACATTTGACCAGAGGTGTCTTACGGGCATGGTCAGCATGTGTGTGATAGTGTGTCTTTTAAGTCGAAGCTAGTAGCCAAAGCACAGATGGCACGGCGATGGTACAGGAAAAATGAATGTGTGGCAGAAAAAAAAAACATCTGTTCAAACCCACAATAACCATCAGAGTTGATTTTCCTGGCTGGTACCATCTTGAGGAGAAGAAAGGGCTGAATGAGCAGTGACAGAGGAGCTGGCTGTGTACTGCTGCACAGCTCATATGCTCACAGCCAATTTGCTGTGTTTTTCTGGAGAGCATGTGAACGGTGCCAGATTACCTCGCGAAGACAGCACAGGAAGATAAGTGACAAGTGTTGTTACAGAAAACCTGCTCAGCCCACAAGGAAGGGGAGGGCAGGACTAACAATACACTTAGCTGCCTAAAGATCAAAAGTTGCATTTTGTAGTTGTGAAGTCTTACATCGCTGACATTGTAAACAACCCGGAGAGGACAGAGGGAGGAATCAGCAGAGAGGAGATGAAAGACGAAGATGAAGACGTTGCTGACTACAGATGAGTAGCGGCGATGTGTGCAGCAGAGATCAGAATAAACCAAAACAGAGCTCAGTCGAAGTCTTTGCATCCCTTGAAGTGCCACTCTTAACAGAACGTACACATATTTTGGAGCACTTGTCCTGTCCTGTGCTGCTTGATGTGTGTGTGTGTGTGTGTGTGAAGCAGTGAGACTTTGTGTTGTGACTGAGCAGAGATTCTTTGTTGAGCGGCAGAGCTGCTCGCAAATGTTCTGTTGTCAGCTGAGTCACTCCTTTACTGCTGAGCAAAGCCGAGCAAAGGCCGCCAGGAGGGATTTAGTTCATCCCTAGCCAACAGATACCCCCTCCCACACAGACGCACACACACACACACACATGCTTGTGTGAATAAGCCTTTCGGCAGCCTTTCTACAACTCATCCAGAATGCTACAAAAGGGTGCTCACTAGAACAAAAAAAGCCAAACACATCACATCTATTCTTAAAACCTTGCATTGGTTTCCAATCAGTTTTACAATCCATTTTAAATACATCTCTCAATTGTTAATTCCTTCTGAACCCACTAAAATCTTCAGATCATCAGGTGTCCCTCAGGTCATCACTAAGTATAAAGCTGCTTACCACTGGAATCAACTTCCTGAAATTTTGAGACAGGCCCTATCTGTAGATACATTTACATCCTGACTTCAAGCTCACCTGTTTCCCAAAGCCTTTGACTGAACACTAACTCAGACCTCAGCACAGTCACTTTAAGCACCTTTATTACTAGTGTTTTAAAATCCACCAGGTCGCTGGCGACTCGCTTAAGCCAGTTCTTAGCATCATGCATAAAGATTGTTTAAAACTTTTGCCAATGTGGACATATTACACATCACACCTAAGTGTAATTCATTCAGATTTACTGGCATGGTAAACAAAAGACAGGAAAAAAAAGTGGTGACTCCCTACCTTTGACATTACATTACACTTATATTACTTGTGAATGACTGATTGGGGATATTTTGCTAACACCTGGGCATTACATCACGTTTTGTAGATCATCAACTAAAGTTAATGGTTTGGATTGGGAGCCTGTCAGTAGGCCGAAGCAGCAATGCTCCTCTTCTGCAGCCACCAGTGCCGCCTCCCCTGCTGGGTCGTCTACCACCCCCACTGGATCGGGGGATGCTGCTTCCAGCACACCAATGTTCCCGTGCTGCCAGAGGTGCTCAGGGTAGAGGTAGGACAGCCAGAGCATCAGGCTGTCCTCGTGCCCCCCCCCCCCACCCCCCCCCCCCCCACACACACACACAGCGGGACAGCAGTGACATACTGTGGATGATGAGGATGTTTAGCCTGCTCCACTGGTCTTTATGCCAGTAAGACAGCCTGGACTGCAGTAGGGGACCAGGGTTGTTCACTGCAATTCTTTAGACTGTTTTTTTTTACAGATGCTGTGCTCAGGACTTTATTGTCAAACACAAATGCATATAGTGTGAGGAAACAAGAAGGGAAAAGAGGAGCATGGTGCAACATCATCATCAATAACATGTTGTCCTTCATTGCTATGGTGATTTACATGGGCTTGGTGAAGTGCTCTATGCTGGTGGACTTCTGGAAAGGATCCCGACTCTACAGTCTCCCATTCCCCTCCTCTGTCATGTCAAGGAACTAATTCCTCACCATTTGCTGTGCTCTGCACATAAGTGACATCAAAGCTGATGAGGAGAATGATGGCAAGAGGGGGACACAAGATAAAGCTCCTCTACAAGCACATTGTTGAATCATGAAAGTCACACTTCCAACCCGGTCAGCACATTTCAATTGATGAATGAACGGTAGCATCAAAGGCAAAGATCTCAGACAATACATCCCAGCCAAGCCTTCTATGTGGGGGTACAAACTGTTTGTACTGGCTGATTCAATTGTGGCTACACATGGAACCTTTATGTGTATGAGGGCAAGTCATCTGGCTCTGGGAACAGTTATGACTCAGTGATGTCCCTCATGGACCTTGTCTTCTGAGATCAGGTTATCGTCTTTATATTGTTAACTTTTACACCAATATTCAACTTTTCCTGGGCCTGTTGAAAAAGAGGACTGGGGCTTGTTGTACCGTTCGTTCAAACAGAGTTGTTTTCCCTAAGACCAAGGCCACCAGGGGTACTCCCTGGGGCACCATAAGGTGGATCAGAGACAGCTTTTTGTGAAGTGGATGGACACCCGAGAGGTTGTCATGTGTTGCACCATCCACAAGGCTGTCAATGGTTCAATGGTTCTCAATCAACAAACCTAGAGGGAATCTGCTGTGATGCAGAAGGAATTCTGGCAAGCCCTCTTTGAGGAGTTTGCAGATCATGGCTCTTCTAGCAAGAGAAACACTGCACCCCCTAACCCAGCAGCTTCACTCAGGTTACAGTACTTTGCAGAGGGACTTGATATGCCGAAATGGAATACAGACACTATAGGCAGGAGGAACTGTACGCTCTGTCACCGGAAAACACCAGTTGGCTGTGTGCCATGTGATGTGCTGCACAGAGAGGCTGTTTCAACACTGGCACACACAGAAAGGACTGTAGACAATGGCCCCCGATCAGAACACCAGGACTGCCTTGGATCTGTCATTGGCTGCAGTCTGTCATTTTTATGCAACCTGAGACAGACAGCAGCACATCTTTTACACACACACACACACACACACAGACCACAGCACAATACAAAACACACACACACCAAACCACACTCACACACATCACACACACCACACCTCAGCACACCACACACACCACGTACACAAGACACACACACACACCACACCACATCACACACAAACCACACCTCAGACACATCATACCACATCACACTACACCAAACATCATACACACACACATATACATATGTATGTATACTGTATAGTTACTCCCTATTTCTTCTTCTATACACATTTTTTATATTTTTTTTTCTGTAAAGTTACCCCATATGTTTTTATTTCTAGACATTCTATAGTTTTTTTTGTATATAGTTCAGCTTGTCAGTATTTTTGGTATTGGCATGATTCACTTTATTTCAAATAAAAAAAAATCCTCGTTTGGAATTCAGTGTGTGCATGTAATGCATGTGCGCGTGCATGTTAGTGCATGTGAGTCCCTCAGTGTCCTCCATGTCTGTTTCCAAGATGGTGGCCGTGTCACAAACGTTCTTAAATTACAGCTAAAATATGTTTCTGAAAACAGTAGTAACAGAATCTTGATCCATATTTGATCAGCACTGCCTAGTTTGACAGTTTGATCTGAGTTTTGTGAGTTGTCGGCTTTCTTTTCTTTTTTTTTTAATCCAACTTTATTGAGTAAGCGACACACGTCTGTTTTGGTCTGACATGTTGGTGCTCTAGTGTGACATCTAGTGGCCGAATGTTGTGTATTGCAACTTTAAGTATATTTAGCTAGTAATACTATACTATTACTTAAGCAGGATTATTTTAAATGCAGGACTTTTACTTATAATCAAGTATTTTTACATTGTTTACTCCTTCCACCACTGCCAGACACTAAGAGCTGCACTGGGAAATCTACAGTTATGTATTTGCTGTATTCAGAAACAGCAGGTGACATTGATATAAGATACATCACATACCATCCTGCATCTTCCCAGCCTCTCATTACAGTGGTAACAGTGGTTTGGCTGTTACTGTTCTCACTTTTTTGTCTGTGAAACTCTCCAAGGAGCCCAAAGATGCTCCAGCAGGCAAACTTCTAAAGTAATGTTGACATATGAATCAAACATTGTTTTGGTAATCAGTCTGTAAATCTGCATTTGAAATAGTGCATTAGAAATTTCCTCCTACTTCAAAATAATTCAAACTCTTTTCGTAGCTCCTCTGTGACATACCTCCATATGTTCATGTCTTGGTTTTCTGTATTGTTGTCTTGTTTTTGTGCCGTTTTAGGGCTGTGGGTGTCTGCTTCAGATTTGATGAGCAAGTAAATCAGCTGGAGGGAGCTCCAGACTGCAGCTTGTGAACATTTAATGAATGTATACTTTGAGATTTATGTGTGAATCAGTCCAAAGCTTCTGAAAAACCTTCCCAGACCTTTCTGGCACTGTTTACACCCTGTAAAAAAAACACAAACACCCTCCTCTTTAATGGCATCATTTTACCTCATCAAGAAAACACAGACACCCACACACACATCTTGCCAATGTGCAATGTGTATTGCAGTATAAAAGAGTAAAAACAGACAGAGAAATGAAAGGGAATGTTTTATCTTGTGTTACATCTGAGAAAAAAAGGTGTTTTATCTTCTGAAGGCTTTTTATTCTCTTATGAAAGTCAGAACTGAGCCTTGGATTCAGGACAGCTGTATAGAGCTCCTCTGTCTACTGTGTTCAGTCACCTCAGTCACCAGGTAGAGTGAATGTACTGTCAGAGTGACAGTGGTGCAGGAAATGAAACAGGAAGACTGTCCTCCTGAGAAAAAAAACAGGATCTGTCATTTCAGCAAGTGTCCCAAAACTACATGTGTATACTGAGGTAGAACCAGCTCAAACCAGTCAGTAATTAGCAGCTACAGCTGGTAGTGAATCACAATTGAAAATGTATATTTGCATCTTCCATTAGAAACTGCTGCGGTCACTCAGCTCATCTGCCACATATGACGGAGGTTAGAGGGCTGCTGTCAATCATGATGTCACACCCACTTTTTATATCATCGGATAACTAATAAAAATAAAAAAAATCAGAAAAATGAGCACTTGAACATACATCAGCGTGATAAGAACTACTTAAATGACAGACACCATCTTTGGGACACTTATTTGACGTGCACTTTGATTTTTCATCTGCTAACATGGAGGGGGCAGGATTTAAGATCTATACTGTACCCAGCCACTAGGGGGCGTGTAGGTTAGATATCTGCAACTCTGTTGATCAGGATGTTGGCAAGCAGTTCTGTGAAGTTTTGAGGACCAGAAAAGAGCACAAAAGTCCAGGAACTTGGTTCAGATCTCTGCTTTTTTTTCTGTTTCTCAGTTTCAAAATACATACCATGAATGCAAAACAAGGAAAACTCAGTGACACACAGGGGGTCCCCCAGCCCACAGACAAAAGGTCAAATGAACTAAACAGTAGTTTTAAATACTGCCCAGTCAAACCATCTAGCTAATATCTGGGGTAAAATCAAACAGACAATTAAAGCTGCCATTCAGGCTAGAGTTAATTTTACTGAGGATGCTAGGAAAACAAAATACAAAACAAAACCAATTGCTTCCTCCATCCCACAGTCCCATTCGGTACAGTCCATATTGCCAAAACCTGGTGGAGAAAGTGGCATTCATGTGCACGCGTTCATGAGAACACCATCCTCAACCAGGAAGTGGACCTGGGAGAAAACAATGATTAGAAATCAAAACAAAGAAGAAGAATGAAAACATACTGAATGATGCAACTGTAGACACACTGAGGACATGACAAATAAATGACACGAAAATGCAAAATACTCACCTGCGAACATTTCACATCAAAACTATTCATACCGGCAGTGATACAAATTTGTGACAGAAATACAGAAACACACATTTACAGAAGAATTTGCTCTGCTGTCAGTCAGCCTGGTGAAGGCAGTTTGGACAGCCGCTGTCCTCTGAGCTCCCCTGGAGCTGCTGCTGATGTGCGGTAGATGCTGAACGCAGGTCGTAGTAGGAAGACTCAGTCTACTATCGGCTAATGGACATGCAAACTTATGACTATTACAACCCACAGCAAGCGTCTGTGTTGCCTTCCGGCTCCGCTGCTGCTGCTGGAGATGATCCGCCGCCATCCCAGCTGGTGTTTGTGTGCACCAGGTCTCTCCCTGCTCCACTATGTTTATGCACTGTTTTCGCTGGACCAGCTCACGTCTTTTAAGTGTGATATTAACTTGTTTAACTTATAGAAGTGCTTGTTTTTATTGACAGCTGACTTGAAATGTACTTTTAATTATGTGTTTCATTTGTTACTGACTTTGTCTCAGCACATATAAGCTACGTGTTGAGAAAGAGACAGTCTGTTTGAACCTCTATTCAGTCTCCTGCTCTATATGATCACCAACTCAGTGTTTTAATGCAGCTGAATTCAAGATATGTAAATGCTGTTCTCATTTACATATTTTTCTGTTTCTGTCGTCAGATGCCAGAGGTGGTGTGAAATTTGATCACAGTTCATAAATACTAAATAATAACCAGTAGTCATTACCAAAACGCTGCTCTGCAGATAGCTATTTTATGATCACATCATCTGACAAAACAAATAAAAACTCCAGGTCGGTGACAGCAGCTGTGCAGTGAGATCGGCTCTATTGATATTTAAAATTAAAGATTAGAAAATTAGGCTTGTCATATTCAAGTACAGCCACAGGCAAGTAAAACAGCTGGGAAAACTAGGATTGTTTCTCTCATAAGAACTCAGCAGCTAATATCAGATTTTCTGAGCATCAGAACAGCAAAATACCATCTGAAGGTGGGTCAACAAACCTGCAAACCTCCTAAAACTAACTGAAATAACTATAGATGAAGTGTATAAGGACATATGTATGATGTCCATAAACCTGTTGCTCCAGTGCATGCTGGGAGGACACCACAGTACTTTCACATCATTTCTGAGTCTTAGTTTCAAACTCTGCTTTTTCATGTCTCTTGTTAGTTTGGTGCATATTCTCTCTCTCACACCGCACCTCTCTAGTTAGAATACGTCAGTTATCCGGTACAGCCTGTTGTTATCATCACCCGACAAAATAACGTAAATTAACTCTTCCAGATGGTGATTTGAGCTAAATGTTCTACTGTGAGCTCAGCGTTTAGCCGCCGCTCTCCAGTGCTGCGCTGTCTGACAATGTTTGCAGAGTTTTTTTTTTTATCAAAACCAAATACAGCAGCAGCTGATTTCACTAATTATCTTCAATCAAAGAGAGAGACTTCTAATTAGTGAACTCAGCAGCTGAAACGCTTGGTTGGAATGAAAACCTGCAGACTCTTCCATGGCAGAAGACTGGACACTGCGGGGGAACATGGATCTGCTTTGACAGTACTTTCTTGTTCCAGATTCAGAACTGGCGGCTTCCAAAAACTTTGAGACAAAACTTTAAAATTCAAGTTTTTACATTGTTCAACATTTATTTCACCCTCATCCTCTTCTCTGACCTGCAAATGACTCAGTGAGATATATAAATATACTGCTTCATTAACTCAAAAAGACGTTGTCTTTGAACATAATCCAGGCAGAGGTTATGATTTTTAATGCTAGTTGGGTAAACAGTTTTTGTGGTACAAACACATCATTTCTAGGAGGCAAAGTTGCTGCATGAACACATACAAACTGTACAGCAACCTGTAAAAACAAAAGGTAGAAAGAAACAGATTACTTCCTTTGTCTGTATGACCGTGTGTGCTACATGACGTCGCTGATAGTTGTTTAACTTTACACCCACACATTTTGTCTTTTATCCTTCCTTTGCTCCTGTCCCTTTATTCAATACGCTTAATTCTTCTCCTCAACTTCTTCTTTGTTGTTATTAGAAAAGCTGCACGCCGCAGATGCAAACTGTCTCTTTTTGCCCCCTTCCCCTCTCTCCTCCTGCTCGGCCTCTTCATAAACTTCTCCCTGGTTGACTTCTGAAGAGGCAGAACAACAGGAAACAGCACAGACTACTTCGCCACGTACACAGTCAAGTGTGGAAATGAGATTAAGCTTTCTGAGGTGGCGGATAAAAGCGTCGCTACTGAGGCGGGCTTTTTCAATTTTCTCTTTTTTTTTTTTTTTTTTTGTTTGTTTCTGCATTGAAAAAGGCACTTCATCGCATCCTCTCTGACAAAACCTTCCTCACAGCGGAGGCTTACCAGCTGCCGACACCTCCAAAAGCTGAGAGATGTGCCGCCAGTAACTGTGAATTGGTTTGTTTTGTTTTTTAGCGTGCAGATGTATAGAGAAGAGGCTGGAAGGATGACTCTCTCTGTGTGTGTGTGTGTGTGTGTATGTGTGTGTGTCATTAATGGCTGCATCAGCTACAGACCCCTGGAAATGTTAAAATTGCAGAAAAACTACAGAAGAAAGTAGCTTTGTTTATTCTCTCTACCAACTCTTAAGCTGCTAAATGCTCCACTATGTTCACCAGCTAGTCTCCAGCTAACTGTGTCTGTTTGCTGATTGTAATGAGCAGGTAGTGTACAGTGGCTTTTTAGAGCTGTTCCTCTGAAAACAGCTGCCTGCTTCATCTGAAAACGACGCTATGAGAGCGCTGAGAGTGAGCCAAAACAGTAAAGTCGCAGCCAGACAGACAAACAATGAGCTGAAACTCACTATAAAGCTCCGTTAAGCCGAGAGGAGCTGCAGAGTCACTGATAATTCTCTGTAGGTTCATCACTACGAGACTCCAAGATTGCACAATTGTAATTTCATACATTTTTATTACTATATTATAGATTATAGCTGCTTTAAGTTTTTAGGGAACAATAAAGGCCATGTTAATAAAAATCCAGGTTGCCATTTCAGTATGAAAGTTCAAGACATACCACACACACATATTGTACTTGTACTTTCATTTATCATTGTTTGTTCTTTCAGCTGGAGGTTGATAAATGTCATCCGGAACAATATGTCACCTGACCTCTGAGGATTTTTAGACACTAACACGGTAAAATGTTCATCTGTCACGTCCATCCCTGTGCTTTCATCCAAAATGACCTTCAGCACCTGGTTTAATAATGCAACGGTTCCACAATAGCACAACCCAATGCTCTTTATGATGCATTATTTATTTGTGTGTTATTGTATTTATGATATACTAACAAACAGTGGATGGGCTGCAGGCCATAAACAGAGACATACAGTATATATATACCCAGAATAACACTTATAACCCCAACCTGCATGCATACGTCACACACAGTACATATAAACACACACACACACAGGATCTGAGAGTAGTCCAATTTTAAACCTTACTCGACTGGTATTATTATTAAGCTCTGGTTGTTATGTGAATATAGAAAACCCTTTGTTTGATTTAATTTCGCTGCACCCACATGTGTCAATAAACGTTTGCACGGCTGCTGACATTTAACAATATCTCTGTGAAATTAAAGACTACAAACTTAAAAAAAAAACTGTAAGTGTGTTTCTTGGAGTCATGAAAAGTTACTTTCTGCAAAATAACTTGGGAAGAGCCATCAGAGTGGTTGAATGAATGGGTTGTTGCCTTTATCAAAGTCAAAAGACTTCAAGATAGCTGCTCTCTAAATGATGGTGGAATGCAGTCCAGTTCCTTTTTCTCTCACTTCAAATTGACGACTTTCCACAAACCACAAAGTCCTTTTTTTCAGCAACAACAAACAGCAACATTCAATGAACTCAGGCCAACAAGAGAGCAGCTGTCTGTTCAGAGCAGCGCAGCGAAGCAGAATAATGGACAAACTATTATCAGACAACAGTACACAAGTCTGACGATCGATAGACTAAATGTAGATGATGTAAATCGATCAATATGGCGTTCTAGGAAGGAGAAATATTGCAACCACAGAGGCACTGATTGTGTCAAAACATATAGAAGGGCAGGAGTGTGTATCTGTATGACAGGAATTACCTTTCATGAGTCACAACAACATCAGTTTGCTACACTGGCTTCACCTGAATCCTCTTGTCCTCAACATTATTATTGCAAGTGGTCATCACAGGACAAATCTCCCCACAAAATATTTTCCCACTGACCCATAACGATGTCTCAGCCATGCAGATATCTACTCCCAAGATAATTACTGCCTATACAATTTAATTTGTGGTGCTCAAACAGCTAAAATTCCAGAAACAATGTCCCTGTACAAACATCACTGTCAGCAGTTTTCAGTATTTTTGTACCTTCAGTAAAAAACAAAGCTACTCTATTAATATATCTTGTTGTGTATATCTGATTTGCAACAAGTCCTACAAATTAAACAGCCAAACACGTCGTTTGATACCATATCGTGATACCAGAACGACACATAGGAGCGTTTTCTAATGTAGCGCCGCTATCGGCAGGACAATCATTTATCTGAAACTGTTACAAATCACTGTTAAAAAATAACGATGTTTTATGATGTGACAACACTGTGGTTGAGGTCTGGTTGGGGTTTAAGGATAGATCATGGTTTGGATTAAAATGATCACTTTGTTATCGTTAGAGAAACATGTGGGTTAAAGTTACTACTTCCTTAAAGTTAGGCCACCTTCATCGTCATGGCTACAATAATAACCACAGGGCCTGGTGGCGTTCAGATCAAAAACAGCCCTGCGTTAAAACAGTACAAGGGGCTGCGTTGGTGTGAGTGTGTTTTTTGTGGTCCTGGTGAAACAATGAAATACAATCCAGGAAGTCCAGTTGGATCTACAGATGAATGCGTTTAAAGGCTGATCAGAGGCGGTTTGAAATACTCACAGGCAAGATTTTACAAGTCTGGAAGGTTATCACGGCAGCAACTGTTTTATCTTTTGTTGTGATGATCGTGAGATAAATAGTTTATTACAGCGTTCACATTACAAAGTAATCCACCAGGAGGTAACGGGGTGCCTTGTCGGATGACGTCGGGTTGCGTTGCAGCAAAAGTTGAACCCGGTTTAACTTTTTTGCCAGACAACTGCTGAACCCTGTGTTGTGGTGGCACCTTCACTGCATCAAAGTACTGCTCCCATTCAAATGAATAGTAGAGCTGTGTTTTTTCACGCAGATCTGATGTAAAACTGTCCCGACTTGGTGGTTGGAAACAGGAAACGAACATCGGTCTCCTGTGGCAAAGTCCACTGTTGGATTAATGCCTCCATCCACCCCTCCTCCTCCTCTGAATGAGGAAATCTGTCCACATATATGTACGTCATCTGAACTACAACACAGCTCCAGGTCACAATTACTACGGCCGCTAGACTCAAATGTAACAATATGTCGTTTTTAGGCAACTGACGTCACGACCTATTGTGTCGTTTTTCTTGGGAGGACAGTCTCCTGATTCGTCATGTATATGTACATCTAGTTTTTAATTTAACTCCATCATCTGTGTGTTAATGATACAAAAAAAATAGTTTTATTATTATTTTTTTAATACAAATTTCAGTTACGGTTGAAACTGATGTAACATCAGCTGAACTAAACTCAGTACACTGGTTGAAGATTTCACTCTGCAGTGTGTAGTGAAGGGGAGACGTCAACAACAGCAACTAATAAAATAAACATTATTCAGAGCTCCAGCTGCAATGGGATATTTAAAGCTCATTTCACCCAGGCAATGATAATAAACACTAAATGCTTAATTAGGAAAATACTAAATGTTAATGTTTATTGATTGTGAGAATATAGAGTTATGGGTCCCTCCACAGCTACTTAAGAAATAAATAGTCTGGTGATAATGATGTAGGAAATATTTATGATCACACAGCCCATCAAACTGTGTCTTTTAAAGTGGAAATACATTCAGAAGTGCGAGTGATGGTTATTACTTTGATGCAATGCTATGCTAATTCTAGGGGGGAAATGATAAATATATGTAATCTTACGAAAATTAAAGCTGCATTACTTTCTGTAATGACTACAAATCAGATGACTACATATAAATCAGTAAGGGGTCGCTCAAAGTGACAAACCCACAGAGAATTATCATCAACTCTGCAACTTTTCAGCAAATAAGCTCTGATAAAGCCACTGTGCAAGATCTGCTCAGCATAAAGCTGGTGAAGAAAGTGGAACATCTACAGTTGATGCTTAAGAGCCAGATATGTATCGAAGGAGGTGGTGGAGACCAAACCAGAGCTAAAAAAAGATGTCAAACCATCAGTGTTTATGTTACACAGCACTCTCTCTAATGTCCAGGCCTCCTGTTGCTAGCTAATGGCATCTGGAACAGAACACTAATCCACTTTTAATGTGGAAAAGTCTTATAAGATTTGATTTATTTAAAAGCACTTGTCTTGTAGAAACTGATCTAAGAACTTAAGGATATTCCACTGTCTAGCTAAAACTGGTGTGTCTCCAAAATAGCAGTATTTGCTAAACTCTAGGGCTGGGTAATTATTTGAAAAGTAACCGAAACCAACATTATAATTCTCCAACCGACCTACTTTTACCCAATTCGATATGTTTGATGAATGCATTCCTTCAAACAGAATGTCCACCTGCAGCTCAAAGCTTTGTCGGTCTGCATAACAGCATCAGTTATCCAAAAATTTTAATGTCTCACAGCCATAAAACCCCTCTGCTCTCCTGAGCAACAAAGCAGCTTATCTGTGCTCATGGAAGCCACAGACTTATAAAATAAACATTAGTCACAGCCCCAGCTACATGAAGATATATTGGCCTACATACAATATGTGATGAATGCATTTTCCTCCCAGGCATGAAAATTTAGTCCTTTTTAAAAGTTTTGGAAGAACGCTTGGAGGTGCACCCACAAACACACAGTGGATGCATATTCACTGACTTTTGTCTTCATAACCCAGTTACTCACAAGTCCTCTTCCATCCACTGAAATATGTTATTGAAATGATTTTTGCCTTTATTTCCCATTACTTTCTCCTAATATTTGCCTGTAGCAGGCCTATTTAATTCACGTCAGGGTTAGGATATAACTCACAAGCTCACAAGTTCCAACAAATGAGCCCTGCATTTCAAAGAATCAAGCCCACTCTTAAAGTGTCAGTACGGCTGATATCCCCAGTGAGCCGGTGCTTGATTTGCAGCACTACTCCTCTGAGGAGCTGCGGCACAGTGTGGTGCTTCACACCAAACAGCCATCTTAAAATGCCTCCCCCCCTCTGAAAACCCCGAATCAAACACATTCAAATCTGGGAGATAAAGTGGAAGCGAAACTCCAGGATGTCACTTTATCGCAGCGTGAGCCTGAATCCTCAACCTCTGCCTGTTTCAGCAAAGTCGGTTTGACACGAAAAGGTGCAGTCCGCTCGTTTAATGATCAGACAAATCGGAATTGAATGATTGGATAGATTACGTGCTAATGAGGGCTGCAGAGTGGGAGGATGATGATAATGGAGGAGGATTTTTAGCAGATCCTAATGAGGTTTCCCCCTAATGGCGTTTTGCTGGGAGATTCCCTTCATCTGACAGGAAGGTCTGAAGTTTAGGGAGCTGTTCATTTCATGATGAGTGTTATTTAGCCCCTTTGAATGTTAATGTCTATTAAAGTGATACTCACATGTAATCCTCCCTCAAAAATAATGTAAACATGTTTTTTTAATGTATTATTAATATATTTTTCATTATTAGAATGAACAAAATGCTGCTTTCTGTCTCAGTGTCAGTGTCTCACCTTGTCCTCAATGTCCAAAAGACCAGGGGTTCTATATGTGAAAACAAGAACCTTAAATTGAATCCTAAACCTGATGGGAAGCCAACGTAGAGGAGATAAGAAGTGGGTGTGATGTGAGTCGTCGTGCTGGACCTGGTCAAACAGCCTTGTAGCAGCGTTCTGGATCATTTGTAGACGGTCCAGGGACGTCTTGCTGAGGCAGGTTGAAAGGGAATCGCAGTAGTCGAGCCAGGATGATATAAAAGCGTGAATGATCGTCTCTGGCTCAGGATGTGATACAACAGATCTGAGTTTGGCAATGTTACTTAAATGGAAGAAAACTGTAATGCTAACGCTAATGTCAGCATGCTAATAAGCTCACAATTACAATGTTAACATGTTTCACTTTAGTGTATTAGCATGCTAACATTTCCGTATTAGCACTAAACACAACGTATAGTCGAGGCTGATTGCAATGTCATAATTTAACTGGTATTTGGCCATAAATCAAAGTACTGGACAAATCAAAAGTTTGACCTGATGATGGCACTATGTGAAAAGTCAGAGGATCATCAATGTGATTAGAATTTATCTAGATAGGAATGTAAAATTTGTACCAAATTTCATGGCGGTCCATCAAATGGTTTTTGAGACAAAACTACAAATGTCAACTTCATGGTCAGGCTCCAGGAAAAGTCAGAGAATTACCAATGCTGTTAGGATTCATCTGGGAATGTGCCAATCCATCTGATAGATGTTGAATTATTTTGCTAGATAATTGAAAATTTTGGTGGTGCAAGAGAAAACGTTGGATCAGTCAGTAGGCTTCACCCTCTGGGGACCATAAATGTCCAACGAACCACAAACCACACAGTTCAACTTTAAACACACTGTTTATGCGTTGTGTTCCATCTTCACTTGCTTTTTAGACTGTTGACTAAATGTCGGGTGTATGCACCAAACACAAAGGCACAGATGTGATGCATTCTGACCCAAAAAAACACATGAAATCTCTGCACATTTCTGCCAGGTGCACCTTTCTGAGCCTAAATGTCAAAATCTCTCCATCTTCCTCCCGTCTTGGCCTTCATTAAAATGGTTCATTACAACCAACATCTGGTCAGCCTCAGGTATGTTTGGGTGGATCAACAGATGTGACAAACAGCCAGATTTCCTGCTTGGTCTGGGGCAGGGACTCAGGGTATGATAAATGTCAAATGTAAATCAATAAATAAAGACAAAGCCCCTGATAAACATGCATTTTGTATTAAAGAAAAACAAAGAAATGAACTTTTTTCCCCCCCAAATTAATATAAGCCTTGTTTTAGATCCAGCTGACAAGACTAATGGCTCCATTTAACACCTAAATACAACTTGTGTGGGATGAAAAATGTGACAAGGGGGAATAAATGAATCATAATGCATTACACTTGAGATAAACAGAGACTGAATTAATGAAGTCTTGTGACACGCACAGCACCGGAAAGGTGTCAAATTAAGATGGTAACAAACTGAAATGTCAACAGTAATTTGTCCCTGGAGGATATGCTTAGCATTTTTTTTTTCCCCTTCTACCAGCTGAACTTTTTGTCACATTCAGACAGTTAAATGCATTTAAAAGCGGTCCAGTGCTATTTTGATTGAAGGGCGGCTCATTTATTTATTTATTATTCTTTTCTTGAGGTTTTTATATCATTCTGTAGCTTCCCAGTGAGGTTCCACATGTATTCAAATCTGAAATTTCTTCTTTTTTTTATACTGACGTCTCTTTTAAAGGTGGTCTATGTAGAAAATGCTTTTGCTGTAGAACGGTGGTTGGCGAGAGGGACACACTGGCCACAAGGCTGACTCTAATACACTGTATCCAGCTCTCTAAAAGCAATACATCCATGAGGTGAAGCCAACTGATCTTTATAGCACAAGCTTCTCTGACTTCTGAAAGGTAATTTCTCACACATCATTGCTGTGAATGCTGGACGGCTGCTGTTTCTGCTTCTGTGAAACCTGCCTCGGTGTTGTCAGTCCGAACAATCTGACAGACACTCCAACCTGTGTGTGAAAGAGATATACAGAGAGACAGAAAGACAGAGGAGAAAGAAAGAAGAGAGCGAGCTCAGGCTATCAAGGCAGAGGCAGCCAGCTGTTTCAGCTCAGCAACTCCAACACAACTCAATCACTGAAATAGGTTAGGGGTGTGTGTGTGTGTGTGTGTGTGTTTATATTCTACAGAAAGAGAAACAGCAAAGAGAAAGGATGATGAAGAGAAAAATGACTTGTATCAAAAGGCAGCGCACAACTCAGCTTTGAACGCACTAGATTGATTTTTTTCTGTTCGGTAGTCTGTCTGTGGTGAGAACTTTTTAAAGGCTGACAATAGCTGATATATTTTGAGTCAGCGTTAGCAATTAGCAAGATTAAGATAAACGCCAATTCCAATGAGAAAAATTCCCCAACATGAATACGTATTACATGACAGATCTCATACAGTGTTCACCCTTACTGTTTGTTCAGACAGAACACAGAGCGAATTTTAGATGTGCTGCAATTGTATATAAAGTCAGTGGAAACATCCGCCCGGGGCAGCACGAATTGATGCAAAGATAAGTCTGCAAGTTGAAAATGTTTCAACTTGAGTGAAAAATGTGTGTGTATACTGGGGATTTGCACACAGACGACGAGGAAAAGGAGAAACTGGAGCGATATGACAGACAGAACTGGAGTCTGTGGTGAGTTCTGAGTTCAGTTTGAAGCGTAACTGAACACAAACAAACAGACACAGTCAGTGTGTCCATTGCTAGCTAGCTTATAGCTACCGGACAGCTGGTACATCGGCTGTTTGGGAAGAATAAACACACGACCCAACGTTCAACTTTGCACGAATGAGAGAAGGCGGAAAGATGGGAAGTTTGCCTCCACTCAAAAATGTTTTTTTCTTATTGTTCCTTCAGTTGCATGTTTGAGCTTCTCTGCAGAATGATGTATGTTATGTATGTTATGTATGTAATGATTAATGGCCAAGTATTCGTCGGCATGGTGAACACTAGTGGACAACCTTGATATGACAGTCGGTACCATTGAACTGCTTTCCCCCACACAGTAAATCTGAGTTGAGTTGAAGCCAAGGTTGTCTGTATGTCTCTCAGTGTGTGTGTGTGTGTGTGAAATGTGTTTGCACAGAGACATATAAGGGAGCAACATAACAGTATCTGCAGCTTGTTTTTCACATTCATCTCCTGAAGGAGGGAGTTTCTCTGTACTCACATCTGTTGATCTACCCAAACATACCTGAGGCTGACTATATATTTTTCTTATTGTCAGCCAATCTCATGTTTGGAGCCAAACCAACAATAAATTGACCCACCTATAAGTATTGTGTGTGTGTATCCAAAGCCTGATATATCTTATTCCTCTGTGCTCTTGTCCAAAAACTATTAAAACACAGCAGTGAGCCTCACCGCTGCACTGGGTGACATGTTCCTTCACCCTAAAGATTACAGTCATGTGGGTTTGTTTAGAAACGGCTCCACACACACGTAAGTAGATAAATTCATCGTTGGTTTGGCTCTGCACATGAGATTTGCTGACAATAAGAAACATAATGAAATTAGCCAGCCGTATCCGTTAACCATTTTTAAGCAACGTAAAGGGTGAAGAAGAGGATTTTATCATTCTATATTTTTCATATTGTCATCAAATCTCATGAAAAAACCAAAACAATGTGTTTATTGTCTCCCAGGTTTACCAGGTTTATCTTTTAAACACTTTGTTTGACCACATTTGCACCAATCTTAATAAAAAGAGATGAGCAAGAAAGAAATCATGATGCCCATTTTCTTTTTTGTGAGATTATTTGGAAGATTTTATGGCATTTTTGCCTTTATTGGGCAGCGAAGAGGCAAACAGGAAACAAGGGAGGAGAGATGTGTATGACATGCAACAAAGGTTCCTGGCTGGAATCGGATGATGTTGCGGTCATGTTGCGTGCACATCAACCATTCGAGTACCGGAGCCCTTCATGAGTCCCATTTTCCAAAAGTTAGTTAGTTAAACGCTTTATTCATTAACTCTAATTGAGAAAAAGATCTATTTTGCAAGTGAGACAACTGATTCAAGTAAGTCACAATCACAAATATTAAAGCCCTTGTTTTTGATTTGAAAATGTCTGACTTGGCCACTCCTATTGGTTTTATCAGAAAGACTGTGTGGCAGACAGAAAAGCTGAATACTAATGAAGTCTGTGATCCCTTGAATTACTATCGCGTGCCACCGGATATTCCCACACCACCTCTTGGAAATTCAAAGTACAGGAGAGGCCAACGTAGCATGCTAACATGCTAAACATGAGCGCAATCTAACAGAGAGTAAATAATGACACAAACACACACTCGGGCAGAGCAGGGGGTAAAACGGGGCTGTTAAGAGCGAGGCAGGCAGCGACACGGTGAGAAGAGAAGGAGGAAAAGGTTAAGCGGGGGATAAATTAAACACATGACACTTCAGCTGTTCAATTCACAGTAGTGCTTTCCTTCATTCTGCTCTTCCTCTCCTGCTAACATTCGTCTTTCCTGTTTATTCTCTGGCTGTCTGATCCATTTATTCTGTCTGAACTGATCCGTTCAATGGTGAACCGGGGTAGTTTTAAAGCTAAAGTTGAGATTTAGTGGTGATGGACAGTTAATGTAAAACACATTTAACCTTTTAAAGCCCACTGCTGTAATATGACATCACTTTTAACCCCCTAAGACCTGTTTTTCCTGTCCACTGCAGCCTGTTATCTGTCCAACCTGTGAGGGCTCAGCATCTATTCTGCAGCTGTGTGCTCAACATCTGAAACAATTAGTGTGTTCATGCTTCTGCGAGCAGCACTCTTGTCCATGTGGGAGTTGGCTTAGCTGTCCGACACTGTTGTGGGAGCTGTGGACAAATCTACAATAAGCGCACGGGCACACTTCTCTCCACAAATCCACAAGTCTGCAAATCCAGGAAAAGTTGCACACAAAAGACAAATGCTGCCATTGTACAACACATGAGATATTTTCCTCTATTTGCCTTGTTGTTCTTCACATCTTATATACTATATATAAATACTATACTACTACTATAAATACGTCTGATTGTTGGGTTGTTTTTGAAGGAGGTGGAAGAACAGTACATTACCATGAGGGTAACACAAATCTAGGTTTCAGACTGTCTGACTGCAATAATGTAGATATTTAGAGTTGTATGAAACTTTTGGGGCACCCCTTGACAATATTTTCAGTAAACATAAATGCATAGTTACTTTAATGTCATAAATTGTTTCCATGTTTTCAATTTAAAAAATCACCAAAATATGTTACTTGTCAAATGGTGCCCAACCTTTGGCATACAACTGTATATCAAATTTCACATTATTTAAATGTTTTGTCAGTAAATCATTCAAATTAATTCTAAAATTACTACAGAGAATCATCAGCTCCCTTCGGCTTTATGGAGCTTTATAGCGAGTTTCAGCTCATTGTTTGTCTGTCCGGCTGCAACTTTACTGTTTTGGTTCAGTCTCATTGCTCTCATAGTGTCGTTTTCAGCCACAGCAGGCAGTTTTTTTTTAATGAAAAAGCTCTAAAAAGCTACTGAACACTACCTGCTCAGCACCAAACGGCTAACAGACACAGTTAGCTGTAGACTAACTGGTGAAGATAGTGGAGCATTTAGCAGCTAAAGAGCCACATGTTTCCCTCAGGAGTTGGTAGAAAGCAGAAATAGAGCTAAAAGAGAGTGAATATTGGACTTACATTCACCAGGTGGACAGAAACACGACTCCAAATGAATGATAACGTTGCTCCGTAACTTATATTTATAAGGTTTATTTGAATGTTTTTAACACACACAATGTCTTTGAACAAAAGTGGAGTTTTGAAGGTTAAAAACTTGAGAGCAGTGTCTAAGATGGACAGCTGGTTGGAAGGACAAAGTAACCTTATGGTTCAGGAGCCTCAAGACAATTTGAGCCCAAAATCATATTAAGACTTCACAGCTGCGTCTAACAGAGAACTGAAA
Source organism: Thunnus thynnus (assembly GCF_963924715.1). Classification (NCBI taxonomy): domain Eukaryota; kingdom Metazoa; phylum Chordata; class Actinopteri; order Scombriformes; family Scombridae; genus Thunnus; species Thunnus thynnus. Next base: position 31,016,103 of record NC_089523.1, read on the forward strand.
AGAAACTTACCTAAGAAAATACCCTGATCTCATAGGACCTGTGCAGAAATCTGAACTTACAGTTTGCAACACTATGTCAGATTTTCAGAGACATTTATAAAGTCAGCAGGCTGTGAGATGATTGGACACTGCACACACTCAGTGATCAGTTTTCTTTTGGGTCACACACACACACACACCCAACAAAATATATCCAAATCTGTTTTCTCTGCCTGTAGTCTCTCCATCCACATTGACTGTCAGCTGTATTTATGTTGAGAGAGACAGATCAGAGAGAGAGAGAGAGCAGTATTGATTGATGGAAAGAAAATGATAAGAGAAGAAACCTCAAGAGACTCACCAGACTGCTATAAATCTAACTCAAAGTTTAGTGCCAGAAACAGAAAGTGGTCCACTTATTCCACCACATCAAAGTTAGCCAGTAAGGGTGCAGTACATGATGATATTTCAGTACAAAATCTCCAGAACTCTGCACATGAACACCATTTCTGTATTAATGGGAGACGTGACACCTTCGTTGTGTAACCAAGTCCTTAAACTTGAGCTTTAAATGGTGTGATGTCCAGGTGAAGGCACTGGTGTAAGTGTTCATTAGTGAGTTCTTCACTGTATTCATTGTTGAAAATGTTTAATTTTACAATAATTCTGCTGAAGTCTTGATACTAAGACTTCAACTGGTTCAGTTTTGAGGTTCTGACTTCTGTGTTTTTGGGACAGTTTTGTTCAAAACAGACATCTTTAGTGTCATAGTGACATTTTGTGTTACGTCCCTTCATCATAGACAATGTTTGATTGTAAATCAAACACAACGGTCTTGTATTTCCTTAAACAAATGTTTTTCATTGTCAACCTTTCTTATTTTGTATCAGCTAGTTTTGAACTTTTACTTTATCAACTAGAGTTCCTACAGGAATGGCTGAATGATGACAGCTGAGATGAGTGGTCCGGGTCAGGTTGCGCTTAAATTTTATTCCCAGCACAGATTAGATTGAAATGTTATGCAAGTCTGCCTATTGAGCATGTCTGATTTAAAGGATAGGTTCATCATTTTTCAAGTCTGTCTTAAAGCAACAGTCAGGAGTCCAAATGAACATTGAAACATGTTTCTCTTGCTGTAATCATTCCTGCTGTTCATAAGTGATGGGAGACAAAATCCACAGTCCTCCTTCTGTGCAAAAATGTATTTAAAAGTTTATCTGAAGCTGATATGAAGCTTCAGTTGTCCAAATGAGTCAATGTTACAGTTATTTTTAGTACCAAAATCCCTCTTTTTGTTATTATACTTCCACTGCAGCTGAACAGGAAAACACTGTCAAGACAAAGAGGGAATTTTTATGCTAAACTTGTGAAGATATTCACTTGACATGACTAACTCAGATGGCTGAAGCTTCATATTATCTTCAGATAAACTTTTAAATACATTTTTGCATAAAACAAGGACTGTGGACTTCCTCACTTACATTATAAGCACATTTAGAGAGGGGGTCCTCCAGTGGTCAGTATGAACAGGAGGAATGATTACAGGAGGAAAAACCTGTTTCACTGTTCATTTTGGTACCTGACTGTTACAACCTCCTGTAACACCGGACAGATGTTGTGTTTTTGTATGATCGTCTACTTCAATTCATTATGTTCTGCCCACTCGTAAAGTAGAATTCATCTTTTCGAGAACTGATTTGGGTAAGTTGCTTTTCCGTACATTCCAATATACCAACTATTGGACATAAAACAGCAATGGAATTTTTGTGGAACATCTTTGTGGATAAATATTTTAGAAATATCTAACAGATCCTTTGCAGAAATCCCAATTATTTGTCGAACAAAACGGACAGACTGCGCCGAGCCGATGGTTACTTTGTCAACAGATGCATTTCCATCACAGCTATTGCATTATTCCTTTTAATTGACAGAAAAAATGTCACTTCAAAAGCATGCAAAACTTTCTTGCAGCTTTGAAATTTGCCATTTCTCCTCTGCTTTTTTTTTTTTTTCCGAATTCCATCGTAATTGGCAAAAAAAAAAAAAAAAAATTCCTTGGATGGAAACCAGGCGACAGACAGAGAAAGAGAGAATCTCAGAAAGAATTGTAGAGATAACTTGAAATATGGAGAGGGGGGGGGGGGGGGGGGGGGGGGGGGGGGGGGTGGAAACGGGGGGAGAATTTGAAGCATCTGAGAGTTGGGCCGGCTAATTAATTTCCCAGTAGTGCAGCACATTTGCTGGAGGCCATGTAAACACTCTCCTCCCCTCCGTAGCATGGCTTTTAAAGGGATCAGCTGTCTATTTAGCTACAGATTATCGCTCTGTGGGTTTATCTCCTACCCTGAGAGCAGAGGAAAAGGGAGGCGAGGACAATGGTACAGAGGGAAAAAAGGGGAGATAAGAAGGTAGAAGATGAGCAAATGTGAGGAGGGGGAGATGTAATGGAGAGAATGGGGAATAACTAGAAGAGAGGAGAGATAATACAAAAGTAAGAGAAGATAGAGAATAGAAGAGAAGGGAGGAGAACTGAAGGATCAAACGAGGAGTCGAGAGCAGAGGAAAAGTTAAATAAGGAGAGAAAGCACCCAAAAAAGTGCTCGAAACTATATATTCTGAGATGTACTTCTTATATTTATAAAGTTTGGGACTGTGTAAATAACACCTGCTAAATAAAACCGCTGCACAGCCTGCACCATCTCAACCTCCTCCCGTCCAACAACCCAACAACCAACACACAGCAGCCGAGCAGTCAAACAATAAGTGAACGCACGACATGTGAGTCTCTCGTGTATCTCTACTGATGTCGTTGTCATCTAAAAGGACAGCTTTCAAAGTCCCCCCCCCCCTCCCTCGCCAACTCACAATACTTCTAAATAATTCATCAATTAACTTTCAGGCTGGCCTGTCCTGTGAGACCCCGAACACGTACTGACAGCGGTACGTGTGTGTGTGTGTGTGAGTACAGTAAGTTTGATTGGCCTCTAAAAAAAAAAAAAAGTAGGACATAATAACAGTTCCAGAAAACTCTCTTGTCAATGCGCAACACTAGTACATAAACACACTTTGAGGCTGTTGGTTTCTGGTGAGTTGAAATTTAAGTGTTGTTTTTCTTTTCTTCCTTGCTTCTAGACTATTCAACAATTGTTTTGATGAAGGTGAAGGTCATGGTAGATGTAATGTCTTTCTCTCTCTTCTCAGAGCTCTTTACCTTAATGTCTCTCACCGAAAGCACACAGATAGACGAGTGAAAACCACTCTTCCATTTCTACGGCTCAGATCATCATCAAGTAGTTTGTTCTTCACCTGCTAGATTTCGTGTCATTTTGTCAATTTCTCTTTTTTCTGCTGCATATTTTTACCTAATTGTCACAAGCAAGAATCAAATCATCAACTGAGATGCAAATACATTTTTTAATTGAACATGAAACCGACTGGCGGATGAAACTGAAGGAGCAGGAAGGAAGAAACTTTGGTTATGTAACTCCAAGAGACTTTATATACAAGTAAGAGAAAAATGTTTTCTCTGCATACAAAACAAAGTCAGTAATATGTTAAATGCATCATTAATTAATTAAATATAACCATTTATATACACTCACAGGTACATTTCACGCTTCCTAAGCTGTCTTTACTTCTACTCTCTATCTCACACATGGTTGAGTGGAGTTGGCAGACAGAGAGAGAGAGTGAGAAGAGGAGGAGAGGGGAGTACTTGTACAGAAAGACCAATAAAAAGACTAAAAAGAGGGTGGGAGAGGTAGCATGGGAAGGGGGGGAGGGTGGGGGGGGTTGCTGTGGTTGGAGCAGATGTGCCTTTTTCCATCAAAGCCTCCCTGTACAACAGGAAATGAAAGACAACAAGACTGAACAAACAAAGAGCAGATAAACAAGCAAACAAACCGGTGAAAAAAAAAAATACACGCAGCAGGGAGCCTCTCGTCCCTGCCGACACAGCTGGCTCCACTTCTCCATCTCACCTAGCTTCGTCATCTACACCTCGTCTAATTTTCTGTACACCTCAGTTTACACCTTCATCATCTCTCCCTGCATGACAATAAATATAGGAACGAAGTAAAAAATACACACAAATAACAGCAACTCCTTAATTTACACATAAAACAAAAAAAGGGATTAAAGGCACCAGTTCAAGTTGCACAAACAGGAATTATTTATTATTATTATTGTCTAATCAACTGCCCCACCACTCACTCAGTGTAAGAGATGTACAATTAAAAGATTAAATAGCACAGATTCTTCTTCTTTGAGGGAATCTTTGGAGCCATTACAGTGTCAAGTGTAAGAAATGCTGTAAAGAAAAATGTTTTTAATCACCGTAGATCTGCCTCCAAATGATGTGGCAGGTGGAAAGTGAATTCTAAAAAAAAAATATTGCATCACGAATGCTGCAAAGACATTAAAACACATCCAAAGAAAGCTCCCGAGATGATGAAATTCTCCACAGTCATGAGTTTCCCAGACAAAAACAATCTGCCTGGCTCCAGCGTTCCCAGCCAAGAAATACAGTGTTTCCCACAGAATTAGATTTTAATTGTGGTGGTGGCTGACTGAAGGGAGGGGTCAAAAAAATGTTTGATTATTAAATATTAACTAACTTTCCATCAAAACACACACACACGCACACCCCAGAGTCCCAGAGTTCATTTGAATGTATCGGTTTTTGACAAATTGATTGATTGATTCGACCAGCCGTCATCTTTGCGGGGAAAAACTGGGAATATATACCCCTCCTCTTCTTCTTCTTTGGTTTTATTGGCGGGCTACAAACCAAAGTTAAAGGTGCATGCAGCCACCTACTGTACCAGAGTGTGTAACATCATGCTATTCATAGACGGGTCCGTTGTTGTGTGTTTGTGAGAGAAAGAGCGAGCGAGAGCGAGGTGCAGTGTGGATATTGTGGCGGGAACAAATAAATGAATGTATGGGAAATCCTGAAATATATACAGCGTGTTAACAACCAACAAACATGAAACAATGTGTTCATTAGTAGGCTTTAGAAGTGATGGTAAATGTATTTTTCTAAGCCAGGCTAGCTGTGTCGCCTCCTGTTTCCAGCAATGTTATTCATGCAAAGACATAAGACTGATAAAACATATCGAACATGTTTGTAACCCAAGTGTGATGTAGAAACTTGAAGCCTCCAACACTCATTAGTCATTTTAAGACTTAACTTAACTATTCAATCAAACATCATGTGGAAAAACCTAAGTATACAGTGTAAAAACAGTATTTTCAGGTCTTAACGTGTGTAAGATCTTTAAGATATTTTAATGATCTTTGACTTGAAGTTGTTCGAACACACTGAATGACCACCCAGACATATTTGCACTTATTTTAAGTTGTTTTGAACAAAAGCATCTGCCAAATTAAAGTAATGTGACAGAATGTATTTGGTAAATCATATTTAATAGGTTCATGAACACATTCAATCACTGATTCCAGGAGTGGATGCAGAAGCTGAAAACAACACAGACTGCACACTTCCAGGGAGAAAGGTCCGACTGCAGACCTCATGTCTGGAGACCTCAGGGCTAGAAAGCTGATTTCACACTGGCAGTGTGTGTAGATGTGAAAAAAAGGCGTGTTTGCAATGGAAAAGTCTTTTTTACCATCCATCCAGTCCAGTTCATATAATAAAAACACCTGGACACAGTCTCACAGATCAGAACGTGAGCTCCATGGGTGTAATTTAATGCAGATTTTGCAAATGGGAGCAGAATTATACCTTTTAGAGCGAACATATCCGGTCACTATATTTTGCCCCTGTGACACAGACTCCGAAGGATCTCTTTCTGAAACTGCTCTTGATGTAATGGTTGAGAACTTTGACTATCAGACTTGATTGAGCTGAAGATGGACGTGTTTGCCACAACATCAAAAATCATGGCGGAGCCGCCTGTAGTTGGAGGAGATTCTGGAGAAAGCTCACAATTTAGAGGTGGACTTTTCTTTCTGTTTGTTTCCATTTTTTCGTCTACACCTGTGGTAGGTTTACCTTTTAGGGGTTAACCTGGGGTACACACACACACACACACACAGTTTTCAATCACTCTCCAGAGAAGGAATGCTAACTCTTTGGTGTTTACCGCAGATAACCTGCAGTCAGTCTGTGGATGATGCATTAAAACGGCTTTACTTGTGCTTTTCTCATTCCTGCTCTTTCATGGAGCAGTCTGGCTGCAGACGTCCTCAGTAAGAAGACGCTACAGGAAGATATTTAACCCCAGAATCCTTCGGCAGGATGGGATCACACTCTGAGGGATAGATCTGATACGCTTGAGCTCTCATTCAAATTCACACCACAGCCTCCTTCACCTAAACTCACCCGTAGAATTACAATTTTGGCATTTACCTGACAGATGTAGCAATGACTACTAAACTGACAACATTACAAGAGATGATATGAGGTTAAATCCACTGTATGTAAGAAAGCCAAGGTGTGGCACCATCTGTTGGAATCCCAGCCAACAGGAAAACTGCTGTCAGTGAGCTGAAAACCAAATAATTGTACAAAGACTCAGACACAATTTAATTTCTGGCCAAACCATCGTACATTCAAATCCAGACTGAAGTGCACCTGATAATCATGACACCAAACTATCTGAGAAGTAACGTGTGGAAGCATTTTGAATTTTTCTACATCTTTCTATCTCAACGCACCTTAATGTGATGTCCGAAACAAACAAAAAAAACCCCCAGGCCTGTGGTGACATCATTAGTAGCAGCCAAAACTTTACTTTTTAAGATTTGACGGTGTGCCGCATTGAGGTGACGTACTGCATTCAGAGACAGCATTTCCCAGCTATCATATTAGTCTGTGACAACGTCCAGTCTGACCACAACTGTCTGTTCAGGTTAAGTGAAGTAAAGGAAACAATACTTGCGGATACTTGAAAATACATGTCAATCAAATTTTGATTTGGCCAAATAATCGGATCTCATCAACACTCTTCTCACTCAATCTTGTTGATTGGCTGAATGAATGATTCACTTTGATCACATTACAACCACCCCAGCAAACAGCACCCAAGAAAAAAGGAACTCGGTGGTGACTTTGGGATGCTGAAAGCTACGCAAATAATATCTGGATTTTCTTGGATAAAATGAGTGTTTTTACAGCTCATTGCAGATTGGATGGAAAAAACCCTCTACAGCTCATTTTGCATAGAAAGTGTCATGAATAAACTGCAGGAAAATGCGAGAAATCATTGGTGAAACTTTTGCATTTAAGTTATATTGACATCTCACCAGTAGTTTCGCACCACAAAAAAAAAAAGTTGATGATGAGCCAGAACTTTGAATCTGTGAAATGTGAGTACCGCGTTGCATAAGAGCCACTCTGGTGTCAGCCGTGCCTTTTGTTGCAAGAAGACAGCGGACCGTTGAGAGACCAGCACAGTCAGAAGTCTCTGTGGCCTCAACCTGCTGAGATGAATCTAATAATGAGACACACAAAGTCAGAGACAACAGCAAACCAACAGCTGCTCTAGAGTTCATTATCTTTTTAAGCTAACGTTACACTCGGTGCATGCAGTGATTTTATTTGTTTTATCATTTGTGACGTTGCTACATATATATAACATTGGTTATTATGATTGGCTGAAGCTATCTAAGGTCTTTCTAGGAGACGGGTTTGGATAAAGCCACAGATATGCTTCTATTTCTACAAGTCAATCCACACCCACCGAATGAGAAGTGTGTCAATTTCCTGGAAATCTTCCTATAAGATCAGGACTGAGCAGTAAAATTAAGAAAGAGAAGAATGATTCAGTTTGTGTGTGACAAGACTTCATTGATTGTACAGTTAAAAACAGACTTTTTCAACAGCAGAGTGTCCTAATTCCATGTTATATGTTATCTGTATGTGAGAAGCAGGCTCTCAGCTAGAAGGAAAAGCTCATGAGACACATCAATGTGCATGTATGGGCAAGAAAGCCAAACACACACACATCTTACAGATGATGATGAAAGACGAAGATATGAATCACATATAGAGACACACACCAAGACTCAGAGACACACATACCATCATATATTTCAGTGATATATTTTCATGCAAACATACATAGTGACCAACTACAACTCAGTAATAAATAATAGTGATAATGATACACTTTATTTATATAGCAGTGAGTGAGTAGAGCCAGTCAGGGCCTGTGATAAGTTGAAAGACTCGTTTAAGAATTCTTGGCCGAAGGGGTCACTGTGGCAGCAAACATGAAATGAGAATTCAGTAAGTGACTGACTCAATGGCTAGAAGCTCTGCTCTGAGCCTGGACAGCTCAGGATCGGTAACCATTCCTGCAAAATCACTCTCTTCAATGGATGACCCACAACTGCGTTACAGACACTGCCTTAGTCCCTGACAGCCAACAGCTGTAATCCAACTGCAGTGGAAGAGGTGACACAGGTAATGTATAGTTAGCTAGCAGCTACATGATCTCTCAGAGAACAGAGTGATTGTCTATAATTGCACAGTAATGTCTGCAATCTGATTTTTGTACCAGAAAAAACAGAATGAAACAAACTATTGGTCTGGTCTCCAACCAGCAGAAACACATGAATTGCCTTCTGATCTCTCCTGCACATCTGCTCTCTCAGCAATACAAAATAGCACTGTGTGATTCATTATCTTTCCCAAAATACAGCACATAAATACATTAATTGGACATGACAGTATCTACACAGATCAACACAATGTTCCTAATACAAGGAATTTTTTAACTGAAAGCTACAAAAATTGACATTTCTTCGTCCTAAATTATCACAACAAAGTCTTAACTTGCTTCTCTTCAAAACTTAAAGTGAACCATGAAAAACAACACACAAAAGGACAAACAGCGCCACCCGATGGGTAAAGTAAACAACTACATGGGGTTGGGTGACTAAACAGAGACAGCGAAAATTATAACATTTAAAAAAAAAAAAGAAAGCACATACCTGCATAAGACAATGTAACACATTTGAATTGCCTTCTGGTCTCTCCTGCACATCAGCTCCTAAACATGCAAACCAATAGATGCTAAAATCTCTGCAGCGCTACATTGACTACATGGCGCAGGGCGGCCCGCCGTAATATAAATGGTGTCAATAAAGTTCAATACAACACGAAACAGCTGGGTATTGACAGTAAACAATATGCATTAAATGTCACAACATAAACGGTTCAGTTTCCAATAGAAACAATAAAATAGTGCAGCAGCATTGTCCCACACAACTTTACCTCAGCAATGCAAAACGGCACCAAGAGGAACAGAAGGAGGGGCTACGAGAGATTGATTGATTCCCTCATGCATCATGCTGTCCAATCACTACAACTTATGCTTTTCTGCTAACAGCCACATTCAAACATGGATCAGTCGAAAAAAAAAAAAAAAAAACGTATATAAAATCCCTTTCGTCCCAGAGGCGTCCCGGGCAAGATCTCTGTTTGTCCCAAACACCTTTTGTAGTGTCCCCAGGATGATGGGATGTTGTTTTGAGCCCTGGTCTGTATGACTGACACGAGGCTGTTATCAAAACACAGCAAGAAGCTATAATATCAGCTGTCCTCTCCATTTCCAATATCCATTGTGCTTTCCGTCACCAGGATGTGTATCACATTTTTGCTTCAGCTTTGACTGTCAATCTATTAATTACATCATCGTGTTACGTGATCTTTCTTGTGGTTTACTGCATTCGATGGGAGAATCATTATTTTGATGCGCTTAACTATTAAGATTTGCAAAACAGAAGTGGAAGGGAACTCACATTAATTCACATTTTCTTTTACAGAGATGAGGGAAACTAATATACACCTGTCACTACAGTCATCCCTCAGTTCTTACGCTCTTCACCTCACTAAGAACAGCTCTGCGGAGTTGACCAGCTACAGCTAGTTGGCTCTGTGTCTCTTTAGCATTACCAGGATTTGGCTCAAAATTAGCTTTACTGTTGGTGTTAACGACAACAGCCTCAACTGGTGAGTCGGTTTCCTGCGGAGCGCTTATTTTCACTGAGTGAAGCGGGGCCACTGCTGAAGTTGAGGACAGGTGCAGGAGAGACGATCCAGGCTGTTATTGTGGTTGAGTGGAGTTTCAGCCAATGAGAAGCCACAAAGGCCTCAGAACACTGAGACTTGGGTTTGCTGGTGGAGAAAATGTAGACTGATACTGTTGCTCCATTCAGTCGACTATCTGGGCGCTTGCTTCGTCTCCAAGGAGAAGTATTCAAAGCAAGACTAGGGGTAGACAAACAATTCGAAAGTGGGAGGGAAACTCTCTTATTCCCACTGATACACAGAAAGATGGGAAAGATGGAGACCCTTAACCAAAGAGTCCATACATTTCTTCATTGTTGTCATCTGGAAGCTCGCTATCCAGGCCAGCAGGCTCCATCTCGGCAAAGCCAGAGCGCAGCTTTTCTTGCAAGTTAAGTAGCTCACTGATTAGAGACTCAGTGGCCAGAAGCTCTGATCTGACAGCACACACAGAAAGAACACACAACACCACCATACAGTCCCGCCATCTGGGAATATCCAGTAACTTCTGCACACATGTATATTTCCATCACACATATAGGAATGGTTGAATGCATGTGATCTGCCTCGTATGTAAACACACACACATACAGCGTACCCTCCTGGGACAAACCGACACGTTACCTCGCTCAGCAGGAAACTGTGGGGTTCTTTGTCCAAAGGGAATAACTCTGCACACAGGAAATAATTCACTTCCCTTGTTTTCGACAGTATATTCTATGTAGACAGTTATTAAACCCAGGCCTCCATTCCAAGTTAAGGATAGTTGATTTTTTTTTCCCACCTCTGTCACACAATCAAATATCTGATAAATTACCACTTTTAGATCTTGTGTTTTGTATTTTATTGCATTTCTTACTCATTTTTTAGTCTCACTGTCACCATGATGTGAGCAGCAACCTGTGCGATATCTCTCTGCTGCTAATCTTTGTGTTTTCCTTCCATGTTTGAGAATTAGTTCTTTTGCACTAGATCTTTGCTGTTGTTAAGATGTTGTGTGTTGTTGGTCATGACCGACATAAGCCGCTCTGTGTTTGTGCTCTCATGGTCCAAAACAAATTTCCTTTCGGGGACAGTAAAGGTTATCTTGTCTTGTCTTTACCTTAAAATGCAGGATCCTGAAATTACTTTATAGTGGAAAAACTCACAAAACACTTGAAAATTCTCACCACAGAATGTCAGATCTAAAGGAAATCAATTTCCCTTTCATGTGTCCTGCAACTTCTTCACTTCTCACTAGTGAGGGAGCTGTAGTACTGCTTTCAAAAATAGACCAAACAAAGCAGGATCCACTGATCTCCATGTTTGAATGTGGCTGTTAGCAGAATAGCATAAGTTGTAGTGATTGGACAGCATGATGCATGAGGGAATCAATCATAAAACTGTTTGGCAAGTGAAGAAATAAGTACAACTGCATTTTTAAACAATAGAACAAGCAGTTTCAGAGTCTATTACAATAATCTAATAGTTGTCTAAATTTATTTCTTACACTTTTTTCTGTGCCAGTCATAAGGTGGTTTTCTCTTGAATGGTGAAAATTAGTTACTCTGCATTGTGGCGCACCAATGTATAGAGAATAAAACCTCCAGACAACACTACAGAAAGGCAAACTCACTATATTGTGTACTATAAACCGAATAGTGAATATTTTCAGACTCAATTTATGTTTCATCCTCTGCGGACAGGAAATATGTTCACCTAATTGAATATTCACAAGTGAGATATGCATAAACTGTCACTAACTACAAAACTGGTCATTATTTTTAACTTTGACTTTAAAAGGTAAAATGATCCATTTACACTATAAAAGTTAAGCACTTGAGTGCTCAAATTCGTGGTTCAAGCTTTCTGCTAATTATTCAGAGATTAAAAGGGATTTACTGTATGAAATTCATAATTGTGATAGTACAGACATACGTACAAGAGCACACACACACTCACTCATTCACACATGTTCTCACACTTATATCTGCATGTAAATCTCCTTCAGGGATTTCTGGTTCTCACTGGGAAACATGGTGTCACTTCACTGGTGTTTCCAGAAATCCACAGAGACTACTTCCTACATGAATCCCTAAAAACCACAATGAGACACCGACAGCCAACCAATCGAAAAATGTGCCGATGCACTGACATTATTCTCCCGCCCTTTTCACTTTATTTTCACTGTCTTTTTTCACTCTTCCATTTTGTTACTATTCCAGTTGCTCTGGTTGTTTCCTTCCTTTAATACTTCTACTTTTCCCTCTTCTATCTGTTCCTATTTCTTTTTTTTACTTACTTGAATTGTCCTACATGCTCAGTCTTTTATCTCATTTTGTATCACCCCTGCTGAAAAAAACAGCATAGACCAGCTTAAATGCACAATATGTAATTTCTGCCACTAGCTTCCCACCTCATATAATCAACATAATGCACTTTAAATAAAGATTAAACACATCAAGGTTGATTATGTTGTGAATTTGCACCTTGCTTTAAATAACTTAACTCCCCGGGGGACTATGGTTGTAGCCCAGGTGCTGGCAGGTTGAGCTTGCAGGGCTGAAAAGGCAACGCTAGGCCATTAGCATGGCAACCACGCCACTTAGGAGACAGGAAGTGTGTATCATTTCATACCACTGGTGCAGCTTGTAATGCGTCATATTTTGATACAGAGCATGTTTGGTTTAGACATGCGTAGTGCGACATTCAGTAATCACACTCGGTGAGCTTTTTCTTTCCTCACCAACAGCAAACGCCAGTTGCTCATGGTGAGTAACATGTATCTGCCTATTTGATTATCTATCACGTAAAGATATTTGACATAGATAGTTGACACACTATTGCACTGGACTTCATACAGCCCCTCCAGAAATCAGAGGCACTATAAATAGTTATAGTTTAAGCACAAAATATTTGTGGAACTTTTGAATATGTCTTTATTTTTGGTTGTTCTCTCAACAATATGAGCTTTTTACAGTGAAATTCAGCAACTGCTTTGATGCATTTTTTTTCTGTGTTCTAATGAAACACTAGCACTTCTTTTTGGATTTAATTAGCTCTGATTAAGGACCATTTCAGCTGAGTGCTGAGGTATTAGCCAATAGTAAGTGATTAGTTCACCTATACTCATAAAACTGGAGTAACATCCAGAAAACAAATTTTCTCCAGTAAACAGTGTTTTGAAGTGTACCTGCATGTGTAATCCAAAATAACAAATGGGAAACATTTAACGTATTTCATGATAAAACTTTTACTCATTTCTAAAATGTGTTTCTTTTTTCATCTAATTTCAGGTCCACATAAGGTGTGATGTGTGGCTCAGGGAGGATGTGTGGAAGAGGATTGTAATGCACAAAAGACTCTTTGTAAAGGAGCTAGCTGTGGTCATCTGGGTGACAGCTACCCTGAGGGGTAGCCAAGGGGGAAGCCAAACCCCCCTTAACCCCAACAAAATCGATGGCACTGAGAGGTATGTTTACTGATGAAAAACCTGGATTATCATTTTGCAAGCGACTTTGAATGCGGACACTGTCATAACCCAACAGGATTGGTGTTGTCGTTTCCAGTGAGTTTGTTTTCACAAAGACACACATGCTATGACAATGTTAGTGCTATATATATATATATATATATATATACATATATCAGCACCAGGAGCAGATGAGCATAGGGATATGGCTACATACATATATGTATGTATATATATTTCATGATGATCTTGTCTGAAGTATATGACAGGATTTTGTTTTCCTTTTTGACAGTGGAGGTTATCAGACGTAGCCATTTTTAAATCCCCCGCCGTGCTCTGGTGAATGCAGGCTGTTGTAGCTGTCACTAGCTGTACTCATGAGAAAAGTCAGCCTATGTTTTCCAAGTGGATCTCAGACAGGCTGAGGTGCAACATAGCTGTAGATTTTCCTTCTGCCTCTTACATTTTCTCCATAATCAACCTGATCTAACAATAAAATCTGGTTTTGTTGGTTTTCTTTCAGGCTGCTTCCATTGGTGGCTGCAGGAGCAAAACTGACAAGGAAGAAGAGCGTGAGGAAATGCATAACGGAAAAAATACAGGAGATTGGTAAAAAAGACTGAAAAAAACATTGTGTGTGTGGGTGAGGGGGGTGGTGCTTGAATTATATCATCAATATGTAAAGCACTGCTATTGTTATTATTACTGTCATTGATGGCTTGTTGCTGTTGTTACAGTTTTTATTGTTACATATTGTGGTAATTGTAGGTTATTGTTTAACTAAATAAAATATATGAATAGACATACTCAAATTACTGATTCCTAATGGCTTTAGTTCACTTTCATATAGTTTGTTTCAGGGTAGTTAATTGGTCATCTTGAGCTGTGGGTAACTGACTGAAATTCACCATTGATATCCATCCTCCCCAGGCAAGGCTGGCTCCTGAATAAATACCAGCATACACCAGCCATAAACCACCACTATAGGCTGGTCACCAGCATGACCAGCACAAATACAGCTTAAACCAGCAGGTCACCAGCAAAAAACACCATTATAGGCTGGCACCTGTATAAATACCAGCATACACCAGCCATAAACCACCACTATAGGCTGGTCACCAGCATGACCAGCACAAATACCAGCTTAAACCAGCAGGTCACCACCATACACCAGTAAAAACCACCAGCATGCCACCACCATAGACCAGTAAAAACCACCAGCATGCCCAGCACAAATGTCAGCTTAAATCAGCACCAGCAAAACCACCAACATAGGCTGGTCACCAGTATAACCATCAAAAAAGTCCCCAAAACACACTCTAAACTGGTTACCAGCAAGACCAGCAAGTTGACCAGCAAAAACCAGTTTTGTTGGTCTATGCTGGTTGTTTTCAGCAGGAACTTGTTCCTGCCTTGAGTTCCTCATCCTCACTCAGAAGGGGACTTTGTAAACTATTTCTTTCTGTTTTTTTAAGGATGCAGGTGTTGTCTTTTATCAAGTTTATTTCAGGATCTGTCAAGTTAAACTCTTATCTTGAGTGACTGCAGTCTGCAACAATCTCTGCGAGCACATTTGACTTAAACCATTTTAAATGAGCTTAAAGCAAATTCAGTCCAAGGTTGTTTGCTTCAACAAGAGAGTGCTTTATCTACAAGTCAAGATGTCTTTGTGTTTTTCCACATCGAGTCAAGGTTTCTAACATTTAACAAAAGCTGTTCAGGGAGCAGCAGAGGGAATTATTCTGATAAAGAGCACTTTGGACATTGTGTTTATCTTTTGCTGCAGGAATAAATACAAAAGTCAAATGGGTTTTTCCTCTGGAGAAGTATAGACGGTTTCCCGGGCAGAAAATACATAGCCGCAGTGTCATGATAGCTTATATGGACATTTTCAGTGTTAAGAAATCAGAAATAAAACTTTTTCAAAACCCTTCATATCACAATTTAGAGGTGAATTTAAATGGGAGATTCATCCTTGATATATGACACATATTCCTGTAAGAAACAGCAGCTAGTAGCATTGATAATGCTAACACAGGCTACACAAAGTTAACTGTACAGGAAGTGAAAAATGAACTGAATGAGTCCCAAACATCAATCAGCAACACAGGTTAAAAGCACAGAAAACCCTTTTACACAAGTAACGTTGGCATGAAAACAAATATTAGCTTGAAAACAATAAAGTAATGTTAGCATTAAACCATAAAGTGACGTTAGCATAAAACTCCTGCTGTTTTACTGCTGCACAGGACAGATGCACTCATTCTGGTTATATTTGTAATGTTTGCACTCCTGTTTCCAACCCTACTTTTTCTTCATAATATGCAAGACACTGACCTGTGGTGTATACAGGCAATACATGATTTAATCAGTATTATTGATCAGACACACAGGATCATGACAATGGACTCTGCACAGCTGTTGGATTGTTTTTTCCTTTGAAAATTTATCGATGTAACAACACAATGCATTTTCCACCCATAGCCATCAGTTTACACAGAAACACACAAACTACATGTCAAACTGATCACCAAAGTATTGATCACATCACAGCCTCAAACACACAGTAACAGAGTGAGAGCTGTCTTAATTTAGAACAAACGTTTCTTCTTGCAAACCAGAATGACTGAGAGGTTATGAGCATATGAAGTTGTTTTTGTGCCTTAAACTGCACAAACCACTAAAGTAATTAATGAAAAACGTTCATTATCCCATGAGGGAAACCTCCTAGTTAGCTCACAGTGCAGAATTAGCTGTTAGCTTCAGAGATCTGGTCAGAGTCTTGGGTTTTATGTAGGAGGTGGATGAATTTTACTCTGAAACTGCAGGAAGAAATGCTCATTATAAGGAAAGACAGCTCACTCCGTCACTGTGTGTTTAAAGGCTTTTGCACACCAGGGGTGTTTTTTCTCTTGTGATTAATTTGCACGTCAATATGTTTTTTTGAACTGTTGTTTTTGTCATGAGTACTTTCACACAGAACACAAATATTACACTGAGCAAAAGCGACGTAATTTTTTTTTTGGAACAAGGTTGATTTTTTTTGAGTTTTCACAAATAATAAAAGCATCAACCAATCATGAAGCGTAACCTGCACAGACAGCTGTTTATTTTGAAGGCCCACATAGAGTGTTGAATATCCTGCTGTATGTGTTTTGAAGTTATTTACAGTATCTACACTGACAGCAGACAGCTCACTCGCTACGGTGGGTGGGAAAATAAAGCCAATGAATCAATATATTGATTCCTGCATCATCATTATGTATTTATAAATACAAACATTCAAATTCTTCCCATGGAGCTGACATGAAAACTATTTTAGTCCAGTAATTGTCTGCTGTCAGTCAGCCTGGTGAAGACAGTTTGTCCGGCCGCTGTCCTCTCAGCTCCTCAACTCTGACAGATGGTTGCTTCTGTGGACAGAGACGCTGAACGCAGGTCATTGATCATCATCTTGTCCTTCTTCTCCTCTCACTCGACAAAAGAAGAGGAGAGCGTTTTATCTGGCCAATCCACACCGACTCCGACCTGCGATCAGTCATGCAAACTATTCACAGGCGAGTATTCCGCATTTTTGTGTCGTTTATTCGTCACGTCCCCGGTGTGTAAAGACCTTAAGGCTGTTTAATGAAGATGGAGGTTTGTCAGATACACACACAGATTGTGCACTACATAGTAAGCGAGGAACATACGATCATAAAATCATTTTATGGAATTTAGTCTTACTAGTCCGTTACAAAATCAATGCTACACCTTCACCAAATGTCCATGAGCTAAAAGGAGATCCCTACTCATGAAGAGGCTCTTGATCCAACACTTTAACACACTAACAGTTATTGAACTTGAGGAACGAATCAGGGAGTCAATTGCTGGGAAATGAAGAATGTTGCTGCAGTTTTTCTAGACAAAAGGAGTTAATGGTCCTTTGCTGATTCTGAAAGACATGCAGAGGAGGAGGACCCTGTCTTTACTGTCACACTGCTGATGATGACCTTCTTCAAAGAGAAACAGGGTTTTTTCTTCCTACTGGGTGATTTTTTTTTCTATTTATGCAATAACCAAGTTTAGTCAATGCAGTTACCTTTGTTTTATTATATAAGTGTTTTTATATTATTGGTCTTGATCCAAAAAAAGCGTTTGAGTACCTTTCCAGAGATGAAAGCATACAGCTTTTCCTGATAGCCTTATTCAGATGGTAAGATGTCTGTATCTTAAATCAAGTGTTCATGTAAATGTCAGCAGGTTTTTAACTGAGTGTTCTGAAGTGGAGAGAGGTGTGAAGCAGGGCTGTCCATTGAGTGCAGCTCTATATTTTAGCCATCAGCCCTCTAATTAAACATATAAACAATGGCAGTCCTTTTGCTATAACATGTAGGACATGCACACAAAGTTACAAACAAAAGTGACAAACAAAACATTAATATTTAAGTCAAACAAGAAATTAAAATATGTTTGTAACAGTGAATGTAGTGGAAGAAACTGGGAGCAAATATTGTGTGAAATCAAAGAAGAGGTACAGAAATGAGAAAACAAAGATACTAATTACAAAACAAGAATAAATACTGTCAAAACTTTCATCCTATCCAAGCTCCTTTTTCTAGCGAATATTTTTCCTCCAGCCAACAAAATAATACCCCGACTAAACAAACAGTGTGCCAACTTAATTTGGAGAACAACCAGGGAAGTCACCACAAGAGAATTAATGTATAAAAAGGCAAAGAATATGATGGTTTGGATGCTGTGGAGCTTGGTGACAGATTAAAAATTGGCCTTGTAAAAAAAACCAAAAAACAACATATCTGCTGCTATCACCAGAAATGCTCTCTGGGTTGGAGATCTTCCAAGTTGAGGCAGGGCAAGACATGGCCCTTATTATAAATTATTATACAGCGATTTTATTATACAATTCCAACATTTACAAATAGACTGGGGTAGTTTACCCAGCAAAATGATTTATAATAAAATAAATGACTTTAAATATGGGGGGTTCATTATGAAAGCGCAGAGGTGATAAAATATTTAATAAATATGAATCTGTCAGAGAGCATTAGGGATGATGGCTGATATCTGTGGGAGGACTTCCTGTTAGAGCTGTTATGTCACAACAAAAGAATGTCCAGTGATTTACTGCAATGATGATGAGACACAGCAGCATCTTCTAATGAATCGTTAGAGAGCTCAGGAAGTCTGGGATGAACTGAAAGCGCTTGGTGTACATTGTGATTTATGTTATAAATCAGTCTGTATGTATTGTATTGTATTATGGAAGATAACTTGCCATCCAGACATAGAGAACTGATAGAGATAATTATATGCATTGTATGTTTAAAACTGTGGAAAACAAGATGTACTATGATAATACAACAGACTGTAGTCAACAGCGACGCCGTAATTAAACAGATACTCACTGATAGAAAGAGAAATCTCAGCACCTCCCCTGGAACATACTGGACTTATGAACCGACAGCACAAGATCACTGAACTCTTGCTTTATTTAATTTATATGTAATTGTTATTTGCTCTGAAATTCAATAAATATCTTTTTTTGAAAAGTGAAAATTTAATGAGGTTTGCTTTTCAGGGACATTTTTTACCTCAAGCTTCTATTTATTTGTGACCTTGGTTTAGCTAATACCAGGAAGAGTTGTCCACGTAATGCAACAAGTCCTTCAGTTTTCATTAAAATAACACAACCAGGTACAGAAATCTTTACAGTTCAATGTCATGAACGTCTCAAGAGATGTTCAGAAAAATAGCACATTTTTCTCCAAACAGGGTTTACGAGTTCAACACGACAGGACGAGACGTGAGCTGGACTCACAGTCAGATGAAATAAAGTCAACTGATCGTGAAGGCAGGGGTCAAGATATTATTTATTATAGTGTTTGTGAATAAGCAGTATGTGACTCTATCTATCATTCATCTGCGTTCTATATTAGACGCTGGAACAAGAACTCATCACTGTAGTTAATACATGATAACTGGGTGGACCTAATTAAAAATACAGAGAAAAGTTCATATGTACCTTTTCATTTTTAAAGACATCATTGGTAAACTTCCTAGTTACCTTCAGGAAATGGTTTCTCCTGTTTCTAACAGCTACTGGACCAGATGATCTACATGGTTGATCTTCTGGGTTTGGAAAGATAAACATCTGGAAACACTGTCTTCATGTCAGGCATTCAAGCGTCACATTAAAAACGGTTTCATAAGGAATGTAGTTGTTTAAAATAGTCGAGTTTTATCTCGTTCATATTGCTCAGATTCTGTTTTGTTGTGCTGGATGTGTCACAGCCTGGCTCCTAGACCGCGACAAATATGGGAGACCAGACCAATTTACCAGTGTGGACAAGTATATTTATTCAAAAATAATAAATGAAACACCGGGTCCAGGTGTGGCTCATGAAGCAGATGACAACCCTCCGTCCTGCTCTGGATCCTGCAAATCAAAGAAAAACCAGCAAAACGAACCAAAAGAACACAGGAACACCTAGTGGAGCGGAGGGGTCGTCAATTGTAAATTCATGTGTTTCTGCATAATTTTGGCCAGGTCTGCCTTGTAAAAGACACAATGTATTTTCAAGAGAATTTCTGGTAAAATAGGTGCAACCTTGGCAACAAACTTCAGGTGTCCTTTTCCATGGTGGACCACCAGAATCACCTTTGCTCGAGGGCAAGGTGAACGACTCCACTGGGAAGTGCATCAGATTAGCAGCACATCCACTGGGTGCAGAATACTGAAGATGAGACCACTTTTACCTACTGCAGAGTGTCCCAGGAAGCAGAGCAGGATCTCTGCTGAGGGTGTCCTCTGCTTAAAATGGAAACAGGGAATCCAGCTTTGAGTTTTTGGTGTTGGGGCGGTGCTGAATCCTTAAAGTATTAAAATTGAATAAAGAAGGGAATTAGGACAGCAAACCTAGTCAACTGATTTATCATTTAACTGATTTTTCACTTAAAATTATTACACAAAACTTTGTCATGTGACTTGAAAGAATCCTCCAAATTACAGATGCATCCGATCCTCAATAATTGACTATAAGATAAACTTCTTTTTAATGCTGGTGAGTGAAAACTCCTGAAATGTAAAAAAGTGTTTCTATCTGTTTTCTTTTTATATACTTCAGTGTGTATGGAGGTTCCCATTTTTTTCACCAAAACATCCAAAAAGATGTACATTCAAGATCACACAATGTAAAGTTAATGGATTCCTTCCTTGAGTTCACATATGCATGAGATTCTTTCAAGTCATTGGCACTACCGCTCCAAATGAAAAATAAATCATCTATATACCTCCAATAACATTTAATAAACTTAGAATAAGGATTATACGGTGAGCCCATAGCTGAGCCCCAATGTTGAAGATAATATTGGACCTCAAACTTACAACAATTTTTTGTCAGAACTTCCTTAGTTAAAGATAACAAAAACTCAGTGGAGGGATTCAATTCAGTTCTGAAATTCAAAAAATACCTCAGAGCTTCCAGACCGTCTTTGTGAGGTATACTGGGATACAAACTAGAGACATCCATAGTGCTCAGAAAATCATTACAGCCCACACTACAGTCCATCACCTTATTCAAAAAGTCTGTGGTATCTTTAAGATACAAGGCCAATGCATATACCAAATATATATACTTTGAAGTGCGGTCTATATGAAGAGGGATGTATACATCTCTATCACTTAATTGTCTTTCCAGTTCTTTAATATATACAGTTTTATCCTGAGCCACAACAGCCCCACCTTTGTCTGCATGACGTATAATAATGTCATTATCATTCATCAACTCAGCTAGTGCTTTTTTCTCTGACTCTAGAAGATTAGAGGGCAAAGTTTGTCATTTACTGTCCGCACATAAGTCCATAACATCCCTTTCCACTAGTCGCCAAAAGAACAAACAAATCTTTATTACTTCCAAGTCTGATATGTATCCAGTCTGCACTGGTAAATACTACCATCAGACACTCACACATTGAAGACTGAAGATGTCGCCCTCTCATACCTTTTCAGCTTTTATATATTAACAAACTGCCACTGATCAAAATATAGTATTGCTGCATATTGATCTTAACACTTAAATCATGTAGGTTGCACTCAAATATATTGGGACGAAAATGAAGAATAAATTGCATTTCTACCTGCAAACATATTAAAAGGGGACGTATTAATTGATATGAAGTGATTTTCTGTTATTTTTACAGTTATGGTGCTGAATGTTAAACATGGTCAAAGGTCCAAAACATGAGTTGAATATGTAAAATGTTCCCTGCAAATCAAAAGTCAGAGTTTCATCCTGCTCTGAATGCTCCATTTGCAAAGTTACCTCTACTTCCTCCTCGTGATGACATCAGATTGTTTGCACATGCCCACAAGCGGCTGTCTGTTTGGTAGTCATTGTTGATAAAGTAGTTCCACAGGTTGTTAACGTGGTTCACGCTCATATTTTGGGTAAGACTTATGCTCAAACATGTACGGATGTGTTTGAGAAGTTGACATTTTGAGTAAAGAAGGAAAAAAAGAAGTGAAATCCTGCTAGGAAGCTTCCTGAAGCTGACCAATCAGAACAGAGTGGGCGTATCAGGAGGGGGGTCCTTAAAGAGACAGGAGCCTGAACTGAAGGGCTTCATAAAAGTCTGTTATAAGGTAAATAAGGAGTTTTTTAACTGTAAATTATGAAAAAATATTCCAGTAGAGCCCCAGAATATAAATATAGATCTGGAAATGTGCTTTAAAGTTCCCTGCTGTTTTGTAACCTAAAGGGTGAACAATGCTAAAGACTTGAAAACTCAAAACACTCTCGGTGCTATTTAGGGGGTTAAATGTTAATTACAGCACTTTACAGTGGTTTTGATGTTCTTAAATAGAAGCAGAATGGAAATGCTACCAGCATTTAATCAGGATCACTATATGAAAAGAAAGTGTGAAAGAGTGAAGTCGAAGACAGGATTTTATAGATGCTTGAGATTCTAGCCTTCAGCCTAAGCTTCCTCCATGGTACAGCAGCAAAACAGCTGGAAGACGAAGACGATGAGTGTGAAGTGTGTCCTGACAGGATGAGTTTTATCAGCGCACAATTGTGAATTACCCTTAAATCAAAAGGGAAATTTGACCGTGTGATGATATGCGTTTTATAGACACAGACTCTCAGCGAGCAGTGTTCTGGTCGGTAAGCTTACGCTCTCACCTCAACTGAGCACTGACCTGATTTGTAAACCTAATAAATTGAAATTTCAGACCCCTGGGTACACTGCAGCAAAGCGCAACTGATTTATTGCCATATTTATGGGATATGAAAGCATAATTCTAAACAGAATTCACACAGTGCCTGCGCTAAAACCTTTTCTGCCACTCAGAAGCTTGGAAACTCGGGTGTAAAAATTCTTTCTGACTCTGGGACTTTGGCAGCCTGGAGAGATTATCTGAGGCTGAATTTTGAGGTTCATTTGGTTTTTCATCTGTCAGTGGGGTACCAACAGGAGGAGGACTGAAGAATCTCACCCAGCTGAAACAGCCTCTTATCTAAAGTGGTCAAAAGTTGTATTCTCTGTGAAATGATAGGTTACCATGTCACAGCTTCCCCAAGGTGCCCGAATCGAAGCAAACCAATGAATAATTCTGTTCTTGGAGTTCTTGGAATCTATAAACACATTTTTATATTAAATCTGAGTCAAGAAGAAGTTAATTCATCGTTTAGCTCAGTGGGAGGAGTGACATTAACACCAGTTTTGTCCCAGTAACGCCCAGTTACTTTACAACTTGGGGGAGGGAGGGTTGTGGTTTCTGTGTTCAGCTGATGGACACTCCGGAGGAGGAGAAACGTTGTCTTATTCTCATGTTGTGTGTTCTTAGATGGCTTGCTAACGTTAGCCACAGGTACGCCTACATTCAGGAGTCACCTGAGGCTGGTTTAGTTCAGAGTTGCAGGGTGTGAGAATCGGGACTTCTGAAGTGCTGTGTGCAGTCACTGAGGCTACGCTAACGCTAGCTCTTGGATGCAGCATGTATCTGTGGAGGATTTTGAGATGTTTAAAGGAAACTTAGATGGAGCTGATTGCTGAGTAACGAAAGTAATGAGTGATGTAACGTTACTTTTGCTGCTGAGTAATGAATAAACTAATGTAATTACTTTTACACTCAGTAATGTGTAATCAG
The DNA here is from genome assembly GCF_963924715.1 of Thunnus thynnus. Lineage (NCBI taxonomy): Eukaryota > Metazoa > Chordata > Actinopteri > Scombriformes > Scombridae > Thunnus > Thunnus thynnus. The sequence continues at coordinate 31,039,725 of NC_089523.1, forward strand.
TAATTGATACAATTTTCAAGTAAATTGCCCAACAACGCTCAGTACTATAAACCAATGCTTTTGTTTTATCTTGTAACTAAAAAGAGGACTGCTCTCATTCATTGTACTACTCAGCCTGTGAGAAGTTTTCTGTGGTTCTGGAGGAGCTTCGTCAAGTCTTGATGAACCGTGATGATGCCATCGGACATCATATGGTGAGACTATTGTCACATCCTGCCTGGACTTTGTGTTTTTGTTCTCTTGGTTTTCTCTGTTGTGTGTTCCTCCTGTGTTCATGTGCACCTCCTCTCACCTGCCCTGCATCACCCTTGTTGGCAGCCCTGCTCTATAGTCTAGTGTCTTCCCCAGTTTATCAGCTCCCAGTCTGCCCGTGTGTTGTGCCACCTGTTGTCTGATTATTTAAGTTCCTGTTTTATTTTGAAATGTTTTCTCCTTGTGTCTTGTTACCTTTACTTCCTGTGTTTTCCCGCCTTGATTTCCTCATGTGTTTCACCTGTGTCTTGTTTCACTCACCTGTGTTGTGTTTGTTATCACACCCTGTGTATTTATAGTCCAGTTTTCACTTCAGTCTCTGTCGAGTCGTCTGCATTTGTTCTGCGTTTATGTCCTGTGTTTGTCCGATGGTTATGCTCACTGTTCCTGGTTCCAGTGTCTCAGTGTCTCCTGTGACTTTCAAATTTTTTCATTAAATTTCTGCATCTGATCCTGCCTGCCTGCCGTCTCTTGCGTTTGGGTCCACCTGCTCCACTCACCATCCTGACAACTATACCGTTATATCTAAAACTCAATGTTTCAAAATGAGGGCCAGAGAGTTTGACAGACATCAACAACAACGTTGTCAACTTGCATTATGGGAGATTGAGAATCCAGCGTTTTACAGCTCGACCCAGAGAGGTTTCTCAGTCTCTGCATCTTCAGTTTTTACTGTATCATTAGAATTCTGTCTCATGCAGTTCCTCATCTTTATGACAGTGCAACACTGAGATACAAGAGCGCTTTTCCAATGCAGATGCTGTGTCTGTTGCTATCACAGTTAGCTGTTCATATCAGCAGTGTAAAACAGCTAAATACTGTATCTTATTCCCCGTTATTTGCCTTCATCCAGTTCATTAATATAATCACAGATCAATCAATCACAGATGTTGTAACATTACTAAACCTGTTGGTAGTCCAAACAGAAAGACAAAACTTTTTTTTTTTTATTTGCTCACAGACAAACATTAATTGATCATAAAGAAGCTGGACAAACTTCTACACAGTAATATGTGCAACTGTCACATCCTAATATTTGGTGTTTGTCCCCAGACTGCTGCTCAAAATAAGTCTGTTCTGTTTCAGCTTGTCTCATAAAATCAGCTTAAAAATGAAGAGACATCACAGTTTCAAGAACACTGTGCAGGCTGGAACACACAGGTGTGTGTATATATATATATATATATATATATATATATATATATATATATATATATATATATATATATATATATATATATATATATGTGTGTGTGTGTATATGTGTGTGTGAGTTTGTGATTGATGAGGGAAAGGTGGAATACCTGGTATCTGTTACACATTAAGCCCTTTATGTGTTTATTAAGAAAAGAACACTAAATATTCAGTGTAAGCTCTAACCTTGTGACAGGCTGGACACACACACACACACACACACACACACACACACACACAGAGCTCCTGACAAACAGCTGTGATGGACTAAAGAGGTAAAAGATAAAATGTCAGATGAATCTCAGCGGCCAGCTCATCTCTCTGAATCTCTCCCTCCTTTGTTCTCTCTATCCATCTCTTTCTCTTGCTTCCTCTCTTTCTGCCTCTCAGGAGTTTTAGTGTCTTGCTCAAGGACTCTTTAGTAAGAACAGTTGTCTATGGCATCATTCACCAGGACGAGACAAAAATAAAGAGAACTCAGCTGAACCAGAACAGCTCGCCCAACACTGGATCTTCCTGAACCCATCTGAATGAGACATAATCAGCTGTGGAACCCGATTACAACAAAACTTTTACAATTACACACATATTTCTCAATACTGAGTACGTCTTTACTTCATACAGGCAGCACAACAGATCTGAACTGTGGATCACTTTCCATTGATTTGATACAAAATGTATTCAATGACCACATCTGTCAAAATTTTGCATTTTCTCACTCAAACTCAAACTCAAATCTCTGTATTTACAGCCCATTTTGTACATGCTTACATACTGTTGTCAAAACTGTTAAATTTACATTCAAAAACCCAACATAAGACAAAATTACTGTGAATCAGATGCAATTTGCTGAATTATGCTTCATCTATTGTACATCTATAAAAGACATTTCTGTTTGCTGCTGCCAAATCAAATAATTATAAATATTTTTTTGATTTTTTTTTTTTTTTAATGATTGTTTTTAATTATTTTTTAAATGTTCTTTAATAATGTGTTCTTTTTGAACTTTGTCTTGGTGCTTTTAATATTTTATGTAAATCACAGTGAACTGCCTTGTTGCTGAAATGTGCTATATAAATAAACCTGGCATGCCAAATGTTGTCAGTAGAGCTGCAACAATTAGTCGATTGACAGAATCGCCAACTATTTTGCCAATCGATTAACATTGTTGACATTCTCTTGTTGCATGTGAATATTTTTCTGGTTTCTTTAGTCCTCTATGATTATGAATATCTTTGGGTTTTGGACTGTTGTTTGGGACTAAAGACATTTTAAGTTGCATCTTGGGCTTTGGGAAACAGGGATTGACATTTTTCACCTTTTTCTGACATTTCATATATCAAACAACTACTCGATTCTGAAATATGGATGAAGTGTTTTGGTTGCATTTGTACATTTTGAATGTAAGATTAAATGTTTCGCTGAGTTGCATTTTAGTAAAGAGAGCTGTGTGAATAGTTTCGAATAAGTGAACTTAATATAGAGAAATCTGTGTTAACTAATTATAAAAAAAACTATAAACTAGTATTTTTTTAATCATGAAATATGTTTTTAATGTGCAGGCTGAAAGTTGACTGCTTGTTGACCTGCACTTGTGTACACAGATGTGGGTGAAATTATTGGTACCCTTGCATTTTACTAAAATAATGCACCATTTGCCCTGAACAGTGTTGAAATTAAAAGATATTTTATTATCAATGCATGTTTATGTTTGGTTTTCAGTGGGACAAAATAAAAGTTGTGAAAAATGAATGAATTCATGTTTATTCTACAAAGATGTTCTAAAATAGTCTGGACAAAATGAATGATACCCTTTAGAAGTTGTAAGAAAGAATTGATTTGTAGTGATACTTTAAGCAGACTGTTGCTGAAAGTGTTTTCAATCTTATAATTACTCATCCAGCCTGTTTAAAAGGAGAACATTACTCACTCTGCTGTTTTGTGCCACTGTGTGCATCACATTGAAAATGGAAAACAGAAGGAAAACTAGAGAGTGGTCTGAAGACATTGGAAAAAAAGTTAATAGCCAAGCATGGTCAACATCACGGTTACAAGACCATCTCCAAAGAGCTTGATGTTCCTGTGACCACTGTTGCCAATATTATTAAGAAGTTTAAGGCCCATGGAGCTGTAGCCAACATTTCTGGATGTGGTCACAAGTGGAACATTGGCCCAAGATTGAACAGAAGGATTGGTTGAGTGGTTAAGAAAGAACCAAGTAAGACTTCAATACAGATCCAAGCTGATCTTCAAGTTTAAGGTACAATAGTCTCAGGTCGCACCATCTGTCACTGTCTGACTGAAAATGGGCTCCATGGCAGAAGTCCCAGGAAGACCCCACTTCTAAGAGAGAGACACAAAAAAGCCAGACTGGACTTTGGCAAAATGCATGTTGACAAGCCACAGTCCTTCTGGGAGAATGTGCTTTGGACAGATGAAACAAAATTAGAGCTTTTTGGTAAATCACACCAACCTTATGTTTACAGAGGAAAAAATAAGCCTTTAAAGAAAAGAACACCACGCCTACTGGAAACATGGAGGAAGCTCAGTAGTGTTTCCGGGTTGCTTTGGGGGTGCCTTGAATCTGTGCAGAGCACAATGAAATCAGAAGACTATCGAGGCATTTTGGAGCGAAACATACAGCCCAGTGTCAGAAAGCTGTGTCTTAGTCACAGGTCATGGGTCTTCCAGCAGGATAATGACACCAAACATCCATCAAAAAGCACCTAAGAGTGGATGAGAAGAAAACGTTGGACCGTTCTGAAGCAGCCTGCTATGAGTCCTGATCTGAATCCCATTGGACTTCTGTGGAAAGAGCTGAAACTTGCAGTTGGGAGACGGGACCCATCAAACCTGAGAGAACCGGAGCAGTTTGCTCAAGAAAAGGAGGCCGAACTACCAGCGGAGAAGAGTAGAAACCTTGTTCAGAGTTACAGAAAGTGCTTGACTGCAGTTATTACCTCCAAAGGCTGAGCTACAAAATATTAAGTTAAGTACCAATATTTTTGGCCATTTCCATTTCTTTTATTGTATTAAATAATATGTTAAGTTGTAAATCAAAAGTTAAGTTTCAGTTATATTCAATGTGAAATAAAGAATGATGGATATCATATACATCTCAGTTTCAACTTAATACAGAGAAAATTTTGTTTTTTTTTAAAAAAAAGGTGGAAGGGTACCAATATTTTCAGCCACGTCTGTATGTATACATGTGCAATATATTACATATAGAGTAGGTTTCAAACTATTTTTTTCCATTTTAATCAATCAAACTTAAATCAAAACTATTTATATAACACCTTTCATAAAAGTGCTTGACAAGTGGTTAACAAACACACCGGATGGTAAATATGGATTGGGAGACTAATGCACACCAGGGTACAAGTAGTATACCAAAATTAAAACAAGGTGATTTCTAAAATGCATATAAATAAATACAAAATAAAATAATAGATCAGAAAGAAAATTATTTAATAAAGTCTGCTTTAGAAGAATTAATTGGATTGAATAAAAGATAAATAAATAGTAAGAGTTAAAATAATAAAAGAAAATACAAGCAGTTAAGTCAAATTAAAATTATAAAACAACAAATAGATGACAATAAAAGAGTAAATGTATAATAAATATTTTCAGATCCTCTGGAAGGCTGTTGCTGCAGCTCAGAGCGTAATGGCTGAAAGCAGCAATACTGAAGGTTTTCATTCTGTTTTTTGGAACAGCTTAAAGAGGATCAACTAGAGGATCTGATGGAACCTTCCTGGTTCATATATTAAAAATCATTTCTGATCATTCGTCTGGTGCAAAACCATGTGATGTGATTATAAACTAATAAAAGAATTTTTTAAATCAGGCGTAATGTGAGCTCTCCTTTTGGTCTCGGTCAACACTCCTGCAGCAGAATTCTGGATTAATTGCTAATTAAAAGCTGATTTTTTTTGTATTCTTCGTCATTACGTTACATTAGAGCATTACAATAGTCTAGCCTGCTAGTTATAAAAGCATGCATTAGTCTCTCTGTGTTGCTCACAGAATCACATAACTAGCTAGTCAGTTTTGGCTGAGTAGTCCTCAAAAGTAGTAGCACATAAAATAACTTGATTCCCTCCGTAAGACCGACACGTTGAACGAGTGTGAATGGTCTCTGATGGACATCAGTCTCTCACTTTGTCTCCCTCTCTGCTGTTTGCAGGTGAGGATGCAGTGCGTGAATCATGGATGGACTGCTAGGACTCACACTTGGTCCCCCAATAAGGGGCACAGGTACACACATACACATACACACACACACACACACACACACTCACACTCTCTATCTCCGACCCCCTGCAGTATAAATTATTCAGTGTGGTATCAGAGAAAGGTCTTCCTCAGAGTGCGAGGCTGCATTTACACCTCAGCTGCTCCGACCTCAGCATGCAACATGTGATTCTCCAGTTGTGTGTGTGTGTGTGTGTGTGTGTGCGTGTGTGTGTGTTCATACCTTTCTAAATCAAAGTGTAAGTCTGTGTGTCTCCCGTTCTGGCAGAGGTGGGGCTCTGTCTGTGTGTGTGCTTGCATGCGTCACTGTGTGTGTGTGTGTGTGTGTGTGGCTCGATACAAACATTTGAATCTGTATGTGTGTATGGCTGTTTGTGTTTATCAGTGTTTTCTCACATGTATGTGCATCTGTGTGTGTGTGTGTGTGTGTGTGTGTGTGTGTGTGTGTGTGTGTGTAAGGTGCAGGGTGCAGTCATTAAGTATTCACCCTGTGGTCACACAGGAGGCCTAAACAGAATATTAACAGCAGGTTGACGTTACCGGTGACATATTTCCAACTTGAAAATCAGCAGCACTTGTTTTTTTTGCAGATCCAGGGTCATATTGAAAATAACACATTAAATTACATTCATGTGGCAGACAGTGCATGTTTCCATCAAATACTGTTATGTTAGTAGATTCTAGGACATGAGGAGACAACAAAATCAGTTGAGCATGAGACACATTGTGTTATTTCAAAGGTGAAATATGCTTTTTGTGATTTTCTTTTTATACTGTTACAGTGTTGGATGTTGAACTTGAGGTAAACGTATGTAAAAATGCTCCCGAGTCAAAAGTTATTTCTACTTCTTCCTTGTTTTGGCACTTGTTTGCACGTGCCCACAAACGGCTGTCCGTTCTGAAGCTCTTCTTGTTGTCAACTTTCATATTTCGGCTCTGATTTGGACTCCAAATTGTACAGATGTATTTGATAAGTTGACGTTTTGAGGAAATATTGAGACAAAGAAGTGAAATCCTACTACTACTGTTTGTTTTACGTAGCCTCTGGAACTGCTGGAAGCTTGACAGTCAGAGTAGAGGTGACTCATCGGGAGGCGGGCCTTAAAGGACGACTCCACCTCTGTTCTTTTCCATGTTTTTCAAATGGAAACACCCACTCAGTCGTTAGCAAAAAGCAGTGACGTGGGTTAGAGCCAGAATGCTGATCCACCTCACAAACACACACAGTTCACTGACAGTGTCTTCCTAACATACTTGCTCACTGTGAGTTAGAGCATGAAAAATTGTGCGATGTCGCAGTGCAGTCAGAGTGTGTGAGATACAGACCGGGAGCAGATAGTTTTGGGACGAATAATACCCACAGGTCACACAGGATTCTGCTCTGACCCAGAGCCATTTACTGGCAGGAGGAGAGCTCCGTGTTTTTTAAACTTTGAGCAGCAGCAACAACAATGAGTGCTCTGTCTGTGTGTGTCTGTTAGCACGTTTAGCAGAGCAGCAGTAACACCTGCAGAAACCTATGTTAGGTCACACAGGGAAAATTTGAAAAAATTTGAATTTTTGGATTTGAATACATATGGAACACTAATGTGAAGCTACAGAACGATATAAAAACCTCAGAAACTAAAAAAATAATGTACTTGCCCTTTGAAGAGGCTGAACTGAGGGGCTGCATAAGACAAAGTTTTTTAACTGTAAATCATGCAAAGATATTCCAGTAGAGCCCCAGAATATAAATATAGACCTGGATATGTACAAAGATGTTATCATATGTAGTAGTAACCAAAACTGACTGATATTTGTATTCCCATTGTGTTTTATTTATAAGGTAATAATGAGATGATTTATGATTATTTATGAAAAGGCACCTTTCAGTTACTGTGCCAGAAACCCTGAGAGGTACAACCATGTCACTGAACACCTTAGGAGCTTATTAAAGCATGTATCTATTTATCTTATTGTTGTTATTATTATTGTGTTATATTTAATATCCATGATTATCTATGGATATACAGTATGTTCCTTTCTTTCGCCGTCTCCCGGTTGGTTATCTGCTTCTGCGACAACCCAGTTTACCCACATTAGGGATTCATCTGTCTATATATCTCTGTCTCTCTCTCCCTCCCTTTCATCCATCCCTCCCCATCCAGCATTTGTATTCATGTATTCCCAGCTCTCGCAGTGCCAGGACTGCTGGCTGTTTGATCTCTTCTGTGGCACCCAAAGGTCCCTGAGCACCCGTCTTTGTTGTCTGCCTCCTCTAAGTGGCATCACCCTCCCCCCTACAAAACCTCACCTAGTAGGTGTCAGCATCAGTGCCGGACAACATGTTGGATCTATTATTCAAACGTCTCTACAAAGAGGAATGACTGTAAAAATAATGAGTGTCTATGTGATAGGCAGGCAGGCAGGAAGCTGCTAAATATACCATCAGCATCCGGTTTTACCAGGTACCCAGTAAAACCTGTCTGATTCAGCTACTTCACTACTTTCCACTTGCAGTCACTGGGCGTCCTGGTCTCCAGACAGGAAATGTGACATATAAATATGGTCTGGGCAGTGAAAGAATTAGATTTCAGGCTCAAGCTGCTGAAAAAAGTTTTCCTTTGAACGAATTTGCACACATGCTTCTCTAACTAAAAGTACAATATCTCAAGCTGGGGGCCTACTTACATCTCTTACTGTACTAATGGATCCCATATTTCCTTAAATGACTCCTGTTTGTTTTGCAGTGAATATATATATACACATTTTTCTAATGCCATATAAGACGACATCTCCTTAATCCACTTACCTATAGATGGTTTATTTCTATTTTTCCAGTTAAGGGCTATCAGCCTGTTTGCTTGCAAAATACACATGTTGATGAATCAATCAATCAATCAATCATTTTTTATTTATATAGCGCCAAATCACAACAAAAAGTCCCAAGAGACCCAACAATTCCCCCATTAGCAAACACTTGGTGACAGTGGTGAGGAAAAACTCCCCTTTAACAGGTAGAAACCTCAAACAGAACCCGACTCTTGGTGGGCGGCCATCTGCCTTGACTGGTTGGGTTTAGAGAGAGATGTTAAGCACATATTGACTCTTTTTTATATTTAGATTCTTAGGGTATAAATTAATGATAAAGACTGTAGGTTCAAAGGGGAGGTGTACTGAGTCCAACTGTGCAAAAGTACGATGTACCTCTTTCCAGAAATTTCTTATCAACCTACATTCCTATAAACAATAATAAAATAAATATAAAAGTGTTTCTTTGACATCATCACATTTTGTACAAGTAAGGCTCTTTTGTGAAACGGCCTCCTGATCTGAGGATAGTTAAACCTGATCCGAAATGCAGACGACGTGAACAAAACCAAACAAAGAGAGAACATAAACACTGGCAGCAGATGATGCTCCACCCATTAACGAGCAGCAAGTCGCCAGACCTGAGTAGACTGAATATAATTTGGACTTGGCTTGAATCGCCTTTTAATTTAAAACAATTCAATACAGCACCGCTAATCAGCCTCACAAATGACCACAGAGTTGGACCAACACCTCTCTGGTGTTTGATTGCTCTCTCCAAGTTTGGCGTTGCAGCACTGTAATACTGTTGGAGTTGAATGTTGGACCACAATTGGCTTCCAAAAGTAGGCGTGATGTCACAAATCCTGCTCGTAAGCCCCGCCCCTAAACATTTGATTCTCAGTGAGCAGAGAGAAACTTTCCACTTTCAGCAGATAAATATGAAAACAGCCTTCTAGTGTCAAACTCTGCACATACATCATTCTGCACAGTGAAGCTCTAAAATATTCAACTGAAGGAACAAGAAGGAAAAACAAATATTTGAGTGGAGGGGCACTCTACTCTCTGTCTGTCGACACACTTCACACATAAAGTGCATCACTTCCTGAACATCACAGTGGTTTTTAATGTGAAGACTTTACTTACAGACACCTGCTGTTCAGAGCATCAAGTGCAAAAGCTTTCATGTTTAATTACTATTATGCCACATTAGTCCGCATCAGAGAGCAGCAAAACAAAAATGTCATGATTATCACTCTTAACGCTCTAAAATGACTCATAACTTTAACAGTCAGCCTTAATGTGCTCCGCTTCCTCGCCAGCAGTCATTTGTAAGAAGTGGCAGGGTTTTATTTATCAGATTCTATTTATTATAGTATTTTATTATATCATTATTATATAACGGCTGATAATAATGGTTGATGATGGTTGAGAACTCAACTCTGAAGGAAGCACAGAGGGCAGGAATGTGGGTAAAGAGACACTGCCGTACCCAACAGATCTCACTGTCAGTCGCTGTAACAGCCGAGTGTCCTTGAGCAAGACATTAAACTCCTGCTTGATCACTCTCCGTGAGTCTCTCTGCATATGAACATCAGTGACAACCCATAAGAACTTTTATATTCCCACCGCAGACTAACATTTTGTTTTGGGGGTGACCGTGCGGTGGCTATTCCCAGCTCACCTCATGCAACATTCCCCATCTGTCAGACGTTTTTTTTCCTTTGCGATGCAGAGGACCTTGCTTCACACAGCCAGAACTTGGCACTAAATAAGACAGTAGGGCCAAACGTGAAATTTACCTAGCATGTGTTGTTGTTAACGTGAGAGTTCTGGGTTCCTGTAGGGTGTTAGCTGAACTAAGCTGGATAAGATAGCAAGCAGCTGGTGCTGATGGAAGCATCACAGCAGCATGATGGGAGTGTTAGAGTGAAAGCATTAAAACTTTAGGCAAAGCAAGGCAACTTTATTTGTATAATGCATTTCAACAGTAAGGCAGTTCACAGTTCTTTATATAAAATATTAAAAGCATAAAGACAAAGTGCAAAAGAAACATTATAAAAGGACATTAAAATACAATTAAAAATAGTTATCAAAGAACTAAGAGAATGGAAAATAAAAAAGAAGCTAAAAAACTAAAACTGAACGCTGCTTCTCCCTGTTTAGTTTTGACTTTGAGAACAGAAAACAGACCTGTCCTAAACAATCTGAAAGGTCTAGATGTTTCATAATGTAGCAGCAGAAATGTAAACCTTTCAGTGCTTTATAAACCAACAGCAGTATTTTAAAATCAATTCTTTTACAGACATGAAGCCAGCGTAAAGAGCTGAGAACTGGAGTGATGTGATCCACTTTCTTGGTCTTAGTGACTCGAGCAGCAGCGTCTGAATCAGCTGCAGCTGTCTGATTGATTTTTTTTTTTTAGGGAGACCTGTAAAGACAGAAGATAAATGCATGGACAAGTTTTTCTAAATCCTGCTGAGACATAAATCTTCTTTCTTAATATATTCTTCAGGTGATAGTAGGCTGACTATGTAATTGTCTTAATGAGGCTGTTGAAATTCAGGTCTGAGTCCATGATTACACCAAGATTTCTGGCTTGTGGTTTTTAACATTGAAGCTGAGTGCTTTTAATTGTTCTTCCTCGGCTCCAAAAACAATTACTTCAGTTTTGTCTTTGCTTAATTGAAGAAAATTGTGGCACATTCAATGGCTAATTTGTTCAATGCACTTACTTAGTGCTTGTATTGGACCATAGCTCAGTTAGTAGTCAGTGAACAGAAGAGGCCCCAGATTAGAGCCTTGGGGAACTCCACAGGTCATTTTTGTCTGCTCAGATGTGTAGTTATCTATAGACACAGAGGAGTGCCTGTCCTGTCAGTAGGATTTAAAGCAGTTTAGTACTGCGCCAGAAAGTCCCACCCAGTTTTCTAGTTGGTCTAATATGTTGTGGTCGACTGTGTCAAATGCAGCACTGAGATCCAGTAATACTAAGACTGAAATTCTGCCACTTTCAAATGTTGTATAACTTAATCTAAGTTTTTATGGTTGATCTGATAAAACTGTGTCATACTACTTGAATTGTTTTGAAGTGGACACAGAGACAACATATACCCTGTACCTGACATGGAGGCTCTGACTGCTTGTCTAATTTTCTGAATTTTGTCAGTGAAGAAGGAGGCAGATTCATTGCAGGCACTGATGGATTCAGGTCTTGTGACCAGGGATTTGTCCTGTTGCTCCTGATGGCCAGTCCGACTCTGATTTTAGGAAAGACTTAACCTTCTCTAGCCTTCATCACCTGCCGCTCCCAACCTTGTTCATTTCCCTTCTAAAATATCTCCATATCATCTCCCACATTCTGTCTTCCTGTTGGAACATCCTCCTTTCTTTCTACCTCCTCCTGTCTTTCCCTGCTTTCCAAGTTCTTTGTTTCTCTTTCTTTGTTTCTCTACCTCCTTTTATCTCTCTCCTCATTTGTTTTTTTTTTACTTACCTCCAGCTCTGTCACGCCGCCTCTGATCTCTGATTTGCAGTGTTTGGAAGCCACCATTGCAGCTGTGAATACTGTTATTGTAGTACGTCAATGCTAATATGTTGCATTTGGCCCTGTGGCAGACGGTGATAAGATTTACACAGACGCAGACATGCCGGCTCTGTTCTAGCCAGCGGTTGGCATTGCTATAAAGAACACTGAGTACCATATCAGTGCTTATATGAAAAGCTTGGCCCTGCTGGTAAACAGTTGGTGACATATTTACATACACATAGAGGACCTGGCAGTGTTATCGAAATGATTGGCTCGGCTATAAAGAAATTCAAGGTAGCAGGGTTAGATTTTTTCCAGTGTGATGTGAAATTGCGCCTTCTGTGAAAAGTCTCCCCGCTGGCAAGCCGGCGGCTGTGCAGCTGATGGTGATAATAGAAGGAAATAAAATAAGACATTAACAGCGTGTAAGATTTCTTACTTGGAAAAGGAAGTGAGTTGAACAGTTTTATGGTGTTAATATAAACATAAAAGTGGTATTATGGCTCTTGATGTCGGTTATTATATAATATGTGTGTTCTGCTGGGTTAAGTGCAGTGTGCAGGAGGAAGAGAATCAGTGTTGAAGTCAAGGAAACATCAGCTGCACAGCTGCATGCTGGGTAAACAGTGAAATCCCTTTGTAGTGCAAACGTTTGTAGCTTGAGCATCTAAATTAAAGGAGCAGTTCACCCCACAGTTAAACTACTCCTGTACTGTCATCACCACCTCCTAAAACAACTAATATTATTACACTTGCATTACATCATCAGCAGAAGAAGTAACTCAACCTTTAAAAGAAATAGTTTGACATTCTGGTAAATACACGTATTTGCTTTATTTTTTTAATTTTTTTTTGCAGAGTGAGATGAGAAGGTTTAAACCAAGTGCAGAACTGGAGCTAAGAGACAAAAAGCTTATTGTTAAGACTGAAAACAGAGAGAAACTACTAACCTGGCTCTCCCAAAAAACTGTTCATATTCTGACCCTTCACAGTATCCCTTCATAATTAGTGTCTGTACCCTACTTCCATAAATCTATTTTTCATTCATAAATACCTCATCAGTCATTCATAAATGGGTGATTAATCCTCAATGAAGCTTTCAGACAGCAGAGAGTGTATTCTCTTGGTTTTGACACAAAAAACATTCACAACCACATTATATTATGGTCCTGTATGACCTAAAACAGGAGAACATAACATCCCTCATCATTTTAATTAATGTTATTGAATGCAAAAACATTTTTAATGGTGATTTTAAAGGTTATTTAACAAATGCAGATCAAATTTACCCCAGAACACCTTCTATGTACAAAAAAAGTGTATCAGCTGCACAAAAAAGGGTGTTTATAATGCTCTCAAATGTAAAAATGGGTTGAATTTGACCTGAAAAGTATGTAAGAGTTTAAAAAATATACACCTTTAACACCTCTAAAGCTCCCTAACTAACATGTATCTGTACACAAACATGAATGCAAGGACAGGGAAGGGTTTTAAGAAGAAATTAAATTAAAAGTTAAGCTTCGATTGACACAAAATTCATATGTATGTGCTTTCACTGTATCGGTTGGTGGCAGAAGACTCAGCTGCTCTGTCTACAGCGAGCATCTGAGTCGCGGCTGCTGGAGACAATCTAAAAATCTGGTATAGCAATGCCAGTTTTTATTGACAGTTAACTTAGAATGAACTTATAGACTACGTGTTATGAAACAGAGGGAGACAGTCTGTTTGAACCTCTATTCAGTCTCCTGCTCTATACCATCACATACTTTATGTTTGAATGCAGCCAAATTCAAGATATAGTCGTTCTCATTTACATGTTTTTCTGTTTTAGATGCCGGAGGTGGTGTGAAATTTGATCCCAGTTCATAAATACTAAATACTAAGCAGCAGTCGTTACCAGAATGCTGCTTTGCAGATAGTTTTTATTTTATGATCAAAACATCTGACAAAACAAATAAAACATCCATGTTGGTGACAGCAGCTGTGCAGTGAGATTGGCTCTATTGGCATTTAAAATTAAACATTAGAAAATTAGATAACAAAGGGTCGTCATATTCACAGCCACAAGCATCTAAATGAGCTGCAAAATGTGTATGAAATATGCTGTAAAACAAGACAAATGTTGGCAAAACATCTTCAGGAGCAGAACGTTTTCCACCAAGCTAATACTTATAACCAATTACTATATATACTCAATTAGTCAGCCTGACTCTTAATACCACCAGGAGTATGTCTGAAATCACACAATCACTTAATATAAAACGCTGCTCTGGTAATAAACTGTGGGTTTCTTTGCCCTCGTGGCATTAAAGCAAAGCTGATTTGATATTATAAAAGAAAGAGAGAAAGAAGTGAGAGATGATGATGAGGCTGAAAGACAAATAGAAGGAAAGACAGAGCGAAAATGTGATGAAAAGCAACGTTTTCAAACTTCTAATGACTAAACTCCAGCTAACCTCGGGCGCGTGTGGCTGTGAGACAAAAGACGGGGAGAGCTGAGCTCCGCTGTGTGAAGGTTTGAGTGGAAGAGAAAGAGAATTGAGAGAGTTGAGTTGCAGAATGAGAGCCGTCCAAGCCGCTGATTTCCCCCGAGAGTCGACCAAAATAAAATATCGTCGTGTCTTAATTATTCATAGAAGTTAACTCATCGGTCTGGCTGAGATTCTACCACTCGATTGCCTGTGTGTGTGCGTGTGTGTGTGTGTGTGTGTGTGTGTGCGGTAGAGTGCTGACTCACTAGTGTGTATTTATGAGATGCAAATCAGAGCAAAAGTTGAATTGAGAGTATGAGAGAGAATGAGACTGAGAGGGAGATTAAAGGGTGAGTCAGAGACCTCACACCTTTCACATATATCCATCCATTCTGCTAGTTTGTCTGCAGCAAACATTTAACAGCTTTGTATTGGATTTTAATTATACAGTTCATATTTTTTCATATCTAAAAGACAAACAGAAGTTCAGTGTGTTTTATAATATGAGGATATTTGTCTAATTATACTATATCATGTCAGAACTTTTTGCTGTCAGCTTCCAAATTATAATATAATCTTCCCATTCACATACATCAGTGAGGAAAAGTTCTTCACCTTGGAAACAATATTTTGACAAAATCTGCACTGTAAGATGTGGTTGAACGCTGCAGAACCTCGCAGTCACACAGCGTCGAGACTCCTCCGAATATAAACAGCACGTAAAGGTTCCAGGTGGCAGCCGCAGAGGATTCACCTCAGAGTCAAGCCAAACAATATGTTTCTCACAGTCACCGATGAAAAAAGGGCTTCTGCAGAGCTCTCGCTTTGCACCGCAGCTTGATTTGCATTCATAAACAAGAAAACAAAACAAAAAAAACTCCTAAACGAGACACAAATTCTAAACTTAAATTATTCATATCCCCCCCCAAAAAATCACATATCTCTGTTGACACTGAATCTGAATTTAGAGGACAGGGTTCACAATTTTTCAAGTCTGAATTAACACAGTAATTAAGTAGTAGCGCCCATACCCGCGATATATATGTCCATATTTTAGTACAATAAAATGTATTACCCAATATCATCTGTTGTTTGCATATTCAGATGTATAAGGGAACTTTTGTACAGCATATGGAACAACAAATGTGGGTATACTCTGCAATATACTAACAAAAATGTATTACAAAATAATACATGTATGTCATTTTATTGGATATCCATATATGGGAAATATAACCATTTTGTCCTCAGATTGATTCTATACCTCTTTGGTTTTATTTCGAATGGCTGCAGTCGTACCTGACCAACATATCAAAGGTGCATCGAAGCAAAAAACTTCACCCAAATTACTTCTGCCTGCTCTTCTCATTTACATTCTCTAAGCTCCATCACCTCCTCGCTGGCTCTGCTGAAAAATCTGCCGCTGATGGGCAGGAAATGACTCATTT
Source organism: Thunnus thynnus (assembly GCF_963924715.1). Classification (NCBI taxonomy): domain Eukaryota; kingdom Metazoa; phylum Chordata; class Actinopteri; order Scombriformes; family Scombridae; genus Thunnus; species Thunnus thynnus. The sequence goes on from NC_089523.1 coordinate 31,055,669, forward strand.
ATGAGGAGCAGAGAAAAGATTAATCTCCGAGATCTGCCACGTGTCCGAAAAATCACTGCGAGTGGAGAAACAATGCTTTGAATGTTCATATTGTACATGCACACGGTGAAGACTTCTCAGTGTCGGAGACAGCAGGCTGTCCACCTCCCTCACTGCTGCTGCCTTGCAAGATATTCTGCTTTTAAGACTGGAATAACAAGAAGGAGAAGCTGGGCCTTGCAGCTTACAAGTGTAATTTTCCAGGGTTAACTTCATTTTGTTGTATAAAGCTCAACATCAAATGGTAACAAACTCAGACGGCTGCACTGAGATGGACTACAGGATCCACAGCACCATTATTTTTCTCTAAGCTGTCCCAGTATGCACGGTTTCGATGATTTACAGGTGAAAAGTCATGGAGAGCTGAATTTGCTTGATGAAAAGTGGATGTTTCTATACAAGTCTAACTTGCATTTAACTGCATGACCTTATGATTATATTTCATCTTGTAGTTAAAAGCCGCTCCGCACCGAAATACATCATCATCCGTCATTTAAACGTTCGGTCGTATGTAATTTAGACGTCTACGCTGCACATTAATTTCTAACTCAATCAAATTGAGTGCGATTTAAACCCAGACATCCTCTGACATGCAGATCAGTGCAGTCGGTTCTCTACCGTTAAGCGCGGTTTACAAAAGGTAAAAAGAACGTGATGTTTAGTGAGCGACAGATGTTTGTGAAATATGTCCGTAAGGGCTCATGCGTGTCTCACACATATGGTGTTTGTTTTGGTGAGTGATGAAAAAAAAAATGATCCCATGTTGCAAATCTCAGCTGGCATGTGGCTTATCTGGTGAAATGAGCCCAACAATCATAACCAATTGACTGTGAAAAAAAACACTAACTATACAAAAAACTTGCTCCTAAACTTTCTGTTTTCTTTTCACTTTTAATGTTCACTCAGAGCTCAAAACCTTTTCATCCGTTATATCTACAGAAACTGTACTCTAGGGGAAGGGACGCTTACCGTTTGGAACACATGAATTTATTTTTACAAGCCTGTCATTTCAAGTAAGCAAAAAGAGGAAAAAAACCAATATGTTGTGGCTCAGAGCAACAGATTCGTCCTCGGATCAAACTCTTGGGGCTAAAAAAAAAGAGCGACAGATGTGTAAACCAACGCATCCATGTTTCTCACCACTGGTGCAAAACAATTAACTCTGTAAGTCACCCTTTAACTATAATTACCAAAGCTACAAAACATCACCGGGATAAACACGATTGTGGTAAAAAAAAATAAAAATAAAAAAACCCACCATGCTGCTGTTCTGCTGTTAATTTAGAACTCCAAATAAAAACCAATAATCTGCTGAGCCTTCTGGGCCTTGTTCCATTATGAAAGAGCGGTCATGCTTCCTTCCTGCGTTGAGCTCCAAAACTTTAATCCACAACTATTTCATTACAGCCATTTCCAGGCATTTTAATAACCATAAACCAAGACGGCAACATTAGCAGCCTCGCTGGCTTTGTCCCCAAAGCCTTTCAGCTGAACTGTGACGACAAAATGTGTGTGTGTGTGTGTGTTGTGAATTTACAGTTCTGTGTGTAGACCAAAGATGTGAGTGTGCAATTTTTTTTTCTTTCTTGCATGCGTAAAGTATCCGTGTGTGTGTGTGTGTGTGTGTGTGTGTGTGTGCTGGTCAATCAGGACAGCTGGAACATTCCCTGCATGTTAATTCTGCTTCTCCCTGAGACGTCTTTACAGAAACTATCGCTCTGACAATTAGCCACCAGTGTGTAATGTAATTGAAATGGCAGGATATGCGTGTGTGTGTGTGTGTGTGTGTGTGTGTGATTGGGTCGCATCAGAATTCTGACCCTAAGTGTTTTCATTAGTGGTTAATTTATTTTGCAAAGGAGACTGAGGTGAGTGTGTGTGTGTGTGTGTGTGTGTGTGTGTGTGTGAGGAAGCTTGAATGTGTGTGTATTTGTATTAATGCATGCATGTGTTTGTGTGTGTGTGTAAATGCTTTTTTGTTCCTGCACTTTGTCTCCATTTTTGGCACTTGCTTGTGTGTGTGTGTGTGTGTGCGTGCGTGTGTGCGTGTGTGTGTGTGTGTGTGCGTGTGTGTGTGTGTGTGTGCGTGCGTGCGTGCGTGTGTGTGTGCGTGTGTGTGTGTGTGTGTGTGTGTGTGTGTCTACAGGTCAGTGGTGATTCAGATTCAGCAGCAGATTCCGTCTTTTGATTAGAGGGGAAATTACAGTGAGACCCTGAATATTAATAACTCTGTTCTCTCATCCACTTAGTAACAGCTCAGACTATTTATAGATCTTTTTGGAAGTGTGTGTGTGTGTGTGTGTGTGTGTGTGTGTGTGTGTGAGTCCATGCTCTCTGCTACCTCATCTCTGACTAATTACCGCTATACATTACCAAGCTCTTACAGATACATTGCTAATGTGTTTGTGTGTGTGTGTGTTTTGCTATTTTGTCAATTCATTTCAGCTTCATGAACAACATATTTTTGAGCAGCAACAAAAAAAAATCCACTTGAGAAAGTGGAAAACATTAATATTTCAGGTCTCCTTCATTTTAAAGGAGCAACTTAAATTGTAACATTTGTCTCTCTGAGGGTGTTTTCAGACCTGTAGTATGTTTGTTCTGGTCTGAATCAGTGAATAAGTTGGTAAACTTGGTTCAGCTTCTTTTCACACAGAGAATAATCCAAGCAAACCAAAATGCATCACTACAAATCACATGAGGGTGTTCTCTCCTCTTATTGGTCAGATGTGTCTGGGGGCGGGAGTGAGAACATAAATACAGGAAGAAGCTCCTCTGGCTAAATATCAAAAATGTATTGCTCTGGTCCAGTTTGGACTTCGACTCATTCTCCAGCCAGCTGCAAACAACTGTTGATTTCACTCATCTGGATCCCAGCATGCAGAGTCAGGCTGCAACTAACAATTATTTTAATTATCAATTAACTGATTAGTTATTTGGTCTATAAAATGTAAGAAAATAGTGAAAAATGTTGGTCTTTGTTCCCCAAAGCTCAAGATGCAACCTGAAATGTCTTGTTTTGTCCACAAACCAAAGATATTCAGTTCAGAAACCAGAAAATATTCACATTTGAGAGGCTGGAACCAGAGAATTTTGCCATATTTTCATTTAAAAATACTCAAAAATATGCTGCTCACGCTACGCTTTGTGTGTAGACGCGGTGTTAGCTGTAATTATGAGCTCTTTTCTCATAATGAGATAATAATAAGATGCCATTCTCACAATGAGGAGTTGTTTTCTCATTATGGGATTCATGGTTCATGATTATGAGGTTGTGTTCTTGTAATTATGAGCCACCGATGTCGGAATTATGAGATATTAATCTTATATCACAGTTATATTATCTGCAGGTAACAAGCACTACAAAGTTTTTGCACTCCAGAAAGGTTTATGGGCAGATGCATCGGCTCATAAACTGCTACATCTATGAAAAGACCAAAAAATCCCGCACACACTGTCGATCACTTGTACTCGCTCACTTTTGCTCCTCAGATCTTCATTGGGTTAAGATTTGTGAATCATGTTGGAAAATGGTGTAAATTCCCATAACAAGGTGATGTCGTCAAAGCTTTTAGACCACTGATCAAGGTTTTTATCTACTGATGGAAAATGCTTCTTTTAAAAGGTAGGATGATTTCTGCTTGTTTTTTTGTGTTTTTTCATGGAGAGCTGAAGACTCTGGAACTGGAACTTCCAGACTCCAGAAGTAGGAAAACCTCATTAAAAATCTCAGACATTTGTAACTATGCTTTAAACAACAATACAAGAGTTTTCTGAAAAACCATCTAATATAGTTGTTTGTTAAATGCCACTAATAACCTTAAATATTGAATAAACATCATTTCCCATAAGTCTGAGACGTTTGCAGGCTAAACATCACAGAGGTGAAGTTCAGACGTGTCTGTAATAACGGCAGGACGGAGAGGAGCGAATGCTGTACAAGTCTTTACACAGGCCAGATTACTGCTAAAAACATCAACAATGACTTTAGAAGAAAGTGTCGGGGAGTTTCATGGATGTGGATGAAACCAAGTTACAGTGACGTACGTACCCCGCACTGCTGCACTTGTAGTTCTTTTAATGGAGGCTGTAGTTTTTTTCTGTGCACACAACGGAAGTATTGTATTAAAATAACAAAGGTTTAAATTTCTGACGGCAGCTGCTGTAGTGGAGCTGAACGGTCTGAGAATATGGAAACTCACTGAATAACTCACTGAATGAGAGATTGTGTTGAATTACAGAAGCTAGTCAAACGGAGGCTAGACAGGAAGTGATGTCATGACTTCGGCTCTCTATAGATGAGTGTCTTCAGCTTGAATTGTCTTCAACTTTGCTCCAGATGTGAAGTCCATTTCAACAGAAGTTTGATTTTATTGCATGTTAAATGTTCATACACACTTTATGAACATTTTATGTTTGAAATATCAGTGAATCTCCTGGTTTCAGACATTTTTACTTTAATTCAACAGCAAAACTGTAGATGGACAGATCTGAATTTCTCAGGTGTGGAAGCAAACTTGATGCTAGCCACCAGAGAAGGGGAAAAAATAGTTGAGAAAAACATCTTTTACAGTGTTAAGAGAGCACTACAGTATATGTACACTTCCCCCTCGTCAGCTCTACTGGGACATTAGACAGCGGGCAAAAGTTCATCCAGAAACACCATCCCGGGGCAACAAAGAGTTCAACCTGAGGATGAGAGCTCAGTGCTCAAGGAGACAGCAGCAGGGAGGTGTTTAAAGTTTAAAGATGCACAAGGAAATGTAATGTAAAATGTAAAATCCATTTGTTTTAAAGCTATAGGATGATGCAAGGCTGGAAGAGGCTTCCTGTCCTACATAAATGAGACGATGTAGATTCACAGTGTGTGAGGTATGCACTGCTGCAGAGGCTGTTTGGAAACTTATTCATTGTGTCACATGATAGAGAGGAGATCTGTTCTCTGATGCCGGATCAGTCTTGAATGCACCACTGAGGAGAGCTTTGTAAATAGTCTCTGCTCAAAACTGCAGAACCACACAGCAATAATATAACTTTGACAAGAAAAAAAAGAAAGAAAAAACTGTTCCCTGTGATTTTCAGATTGTGAAATTACAAAAAGGGGCTCAGTAATTTCCTTCAGCAGGTCAATGTAGCAAACACCTCTCAAACAGGAGAGAATAGTGCATTTGCTGGGGACTATTTTCAGCGGCAAATGAATCCACTTTTGGTGCTGTAGTGAGTATTTCTGGCAGCGGGACGGTAAGTGTGTTCATGGTAATGAAGTAACATGTCACCCAGTGCAACAGTGTGGCTCACTGATGTGTTTTTAATAGTGTTTTGACGACACCAGTGGCTTTGAATATGCACATGATACTCGTTTCTAGGATCAAATGGTTGTTTCAAGGGATTTTAACTTTAAGAAAAATATAGAATATCACCAGACTTCTCCTTTAAGATTAGTATTGTGTGTTAGTTGTGTTAATATGTTAAATATTATTGGTAAAAATGCAAGAATTTGTCAGTGTTTGTTTAAAAATGAGATTTTAACAATCAATATTTGGGTGGAAATTACACTGTAAAACCATGGAAATACCAAAACATGGCCGACACAAGGCACTGTTATCATAGCACTCTATTAAGTTTTTCAGGCGAGCAAGTAACCCTTTAGATTTCTAACTTTATCCAGTCTTCACTCTCTTTTAGCAGAAGGGTTTTTGGAGCTGTCTTTACCATGAGAAGACCTCATTGGTCTAGAGATGGTAATAAAGCCAGTCGTTTGGTCAATCCAGAGTAAAGTATTATGACAACTATTACATGGATCATCAAGAAAATGTGTAACTGTGAGCATGTTATTATGCTAAAGTCTATCTACAGCTAAGGGAGGACTCTGTCAGTTTATATGATGTCTCCACTGAATTGCAGCATCACACAGCTGCTAGCACAGCTGCAGATTCTTAGTCTTGTTATGAATGAGTTCCTTTGCATCTGTGGAAGAAATTAGGCTCTGCTGGATTGTTGTTCATTAAGACTTTCATATGAGTTTAAGAAGCTGGCTGTGGAAGTTTACAATGTGTCACTATCGTCCGACAGGATTATTATAAGTGCACGTTGGGACTATTTCTCTCCTGATACTGAAATACATAAACTCAGGTTATCTATCAATACAACACAATCCCAACATACAGTGATTAAAAAAGGCAGTATTATGTAACAGGGATTGCAGTGGCATAAAAAATTTACTTAACAAAAACAATTAAATTTACAGTGACACTGGGAAAGACTTCTCCTCCTAAGGTCGTATCGGCACCACAGTGCATCTCTTAGAATCATTGTTTTCTTTTCTACACACTAAAATTCACTGGGTTCAAATTTTACCCAGTTTGGGTCAATATATCACCAACACAATACTGGGTTAATGTTACCCAGGAAGCCACGACAAAGACAAGATGTTGTTTTGACTAGGGATGCACAATATTGGATTTTTTGCCGATATCCAATATGCCGATATTTCCAACTCACTGTGGCCGATTGCCGATGCCGATATATGCACATATTTTTTCCAGCTGGCTGAGGAGACTATTACACCTGCAAGCATAGATTGTACTAAGTATGATCAAGAAAGACAATATATGAAGGAAGAACTTAGGAAGACTGGAGTTCAGGAGCTCAGCGTTAAAACTTTAATGAACGGAGCGTTAGATGCAGCATGACCAGAGGGAAGCACAGCCAGCTAGCTTCTGCTAGCTTCCCAGCTAATGTTAGCCCCGGCTCTCCATGTGAAGATGGGCAGATGAGTGAAGTGGAGCCTGCGGAGGGACCATCCGGGTGACACAGTCTGTCGAGGGAAGCACAGTCAGGCGGCGGAGGGGAAGGCGACATATCAGCCCCTCACAATCGGCAGAATTTGCCGATGCCGATATTTCATTTTAGCGCTATTATCGGCCGATACCGATGACGTGCTGATAATATTGTGCATCCATAGTTTTGACCCAGTTTTAGTGTTTTTTATTTTACTGTTGGGTCATTTACCCAAACTAAAGCTTGTTATAATCTACTCTGCTCTTTTTAAACTTGCATGTCACAGTTTGTTAATGATTGTTAGTAACTTGTGTATCTTTTGAATGTCATAAGCACCTGTTTTGTATAACAAACAACACATTTGTGACATTTCTCAGCTAAAGCTTGTTGTGTGTAACACTGGGTCAAAATAACAGATTGCTAACCCGATGTTGTGTTGGTGCTATACTGACCCAAACTGGGTAGAATTTGAACTCAGTGATTTTTAGTGTGTACAGATACAGATATTCTGCTCTTCTGTCATCTTTATCTCTCTGTTCTCTGGCTTCCTCTGACACACACACACACACACTCTCTCTCTCTCTGCAGCAGCCTAATGAACCCATGTAGGGTTTGCTGAAGCACCTCATTTCTGATTCATTTGGATGCATTACTGGTGCTGCTGAAGGGCCTGAGAGGCATAAAGAACTGGAGGAGAAAAGGAGAGAGGAAGGGGATGATGTTATACGGCTTTCTGATGTCCCTCCTTCGCGATACACGGCATGAAGGACGTCATGTCGACAAGGTGACAGCGAGATGTGACAGAAACTTCAAGCCGACGACGGAGTTTCCCCTGTAGAGTGGACGATCTGATTAACATGTTGAGCTGCATAAATGCGCATTTGAATATGGAAAGCACCCGAAATATTCAAAATGTTAATGCAGCTAATTAGTTATGGGAAGAAAAGCATGTTGACAAGCATGTATTTGAGAAGTATTGATTTAACTAGCCTGATCATTTGCCTAATTAGCAGAACCGTGTTTCATGTATCTGCATATTTCTGATATATTGAATTCATTCATTACTATGTATTTGCACGTGTAATTATTTAGTCCCAGAAGTCAAGAGTAACATGCAGCTGAGTGTTAGAATCATTATGAAACACCACCCACCTGTTTCTCATTGCACATTATTATTTATACAAATAGTTTTTCAAAGTATAAGATAACATTTAGCTGTTGCATATGTGCAATATTCTCAAAAGAAAGTGTCCACTGTCCCAAACAGTACTGCAAAGTAATTATGCTGTACAGATTTGGCTCAATTTCAACCCTGAATTGGTCGCTCCTGACATATTTAGAATCGGGCCAAATTTCAGTTTGTAGTTTGACAAGTCAGTGGCTTCTTGTGACAAGAAGTCACAACAGCTGATTAATCGCCTGATCGCTCGACAATATGGCTCTCGGCTCTCTCAGTTGGATTTCTGGCATGTCAGAAATTTTGGTTGGCTGTTCTGGGATCAGATTTCCCAAATGACTGCTGTCAAAAGATGCATTTTAAACTGTAGTGAGTTTAGTATCATTCTAACAGTATTAATGTTGTGGTTAAACCTGTAGTTTTGAAATTGCTGTGATATAAAACTGAACTTTACAGCAGAACCAACAGCCAGCGGCTACATTGTAGTTTTTCTTCTTACTTTCTGTTCATAGTAAAGCTGCAAAGTAACACTGCCTTTCTCTCTTCTCCTCATTATTGAGGACACAGTCATCTTTTTTAAAATAAACTTTATTGGAATTGTCACTGGACAAAACCCACTGGGGGGTTTTATGCTCAAGCTCAGTGTGAGCTCTGCATCGTGCACGCTCAATTAATCTATATAGTAAGAACATAAAAGTTGCAGGTTCATGGCTGACTGAAACTTGAAGTGTGTTATTAATGTACAAGATTAATAAAAAGCGTACAGTGTTTGCTCAGCATTAACGATTTTAAAAGACAATTTTAAAGAATCTGTTGCAATTATGTTGTTATTTATCTAAAAAAAAGCAGCTTTATGTGTCCTGTCAGTGCAGAGTGAGAGGAGGAGAGTTACATATTTATTCTAAAAGTCACTCCAAGGAAATTGGAGGGAGGAAGTTGTCCATCAAACCTAACAGCACAACAGTAAATGCACCCTTCACTCTTCTTCAGGTACGTGCAGTTTCTGAGAATGTGTGAAATAGAAACACCATTCAAAGCAATTCATTCATCTACCTCACCGATGAAAACATAATAAAAACCTGCATATTCCAGCTGCAGCAGTATACAGTACATCTTAAGATGCTTTGACAAAGAAATGTCTCCATGAAAAACTCCATCAACTGAGGAAAGCATCTATTAAGATATACACATTTACATACATAAATCTTTTTTGTCAAACTACTGTTTCCAAGGTAAACATTAAACTTTCACTCTCAACATCTCACAATTCCTTTATCCGTTTCATTGTTTGAGTCACAGTCTCCTACATCAACATGGCTGGAGCTGGGCTGAAAGGGAATATTCACATGGTGACAGTATTATTGATTTATGTGCAGTGTTCATATTCTGACTTTGTAAAATATGTATTTGTTGTCTCTCTCTTCTCCCTCACCCTGCCTTTTTTTTTGTCTTTTCCCATCTCTTGCTGTTTTCTTCTCTCTGTCTCCATGACTTTGCCTCTCTTTCCTCGTTGATCCTCATCTCAGAGGTCGTCCAATTAGAGTTGTTGATCGATTAACCTGTGGTTCGGTTTGACTGGGCTCTAATGTGCACTCCAGGTGCAGCTCATTAGCCCATCAGTGGTGAGGAAACAAAAGACATTAATGCTGTGTTTTTAGAAATTTTCAAGCATATGAAACTAGATTAAATGTTTCATGTTTCATTCTTTTGTTAATTTTCATCTGTATTTCCTGATTCAAATCTTCAGTTTCTGACCCAGTTGAAGACTAGAGGGTTGAAGTTAAAATATAATATGAAACGCTGCCCTCACAAGGACTGGATCACCTTCCATGTGTGATTGACAGGTTCATTAATTAGCTAGTTAGACTAGACAGAATGGTGAGTGGCCAACCTCTGCAGAGTAATATGCAGTGAAAAGAAGAAATGTCCATTTGGCTCCATTTTTCACCATGAAAATTTCAATGAACTTGTTCCGACAGCATAAAAACATGTTCATAAGCATCATGAATGACTCAGACTGGACAAAAAACATCTGAACTTGGTCGACAAAACCATGTTATTGCAGTACATTTTGTAAAGTTCAGCACAAAACACATTTCCAATTGACAGGATAGTAAATTTGTTATTAAACGAATTTCAAGGAAAACTACTGGGCTTTATTTTTGTAGCTCTGGACATCATTTCTATAAGTTATGATAGCACGCAAGCAGGAAAAGTGTAATTGCACACAGTTATGTTAAGTACAGTAGGCCAATGAACAATGAGGTCAAACTGTGTTGAATGTCAATGTCACCTTCCCAAATATCAACAATGGTGAGTGAAATTATAATATTTCCAACAGATCAATGGCCCAAGCTATGAAAATAAAACCAAAGTTGTAATTAATTGAGTTATAGGACTTGAGAATTGCACATAGAGGGTGTTACTGTTGTAGCTTTGGGTGAAACAAATTCTGTCACAGTGTTATCTCAGAGTTTGCTGATACAGTATGTTTTCTTTATATCTGATCAGGACGTTTTTTTTAGCAGCATCCTAGCTTATTGTGTGAATAGGGACTGCTCGCTATAGATGTTCAATTTAAGTTCTTCAAGTAGATAAAGCAAAGAGGAAGATTACGAATGAATTGTTGAAAGCAGTCATTGCAAATGTCTTTATCTGGAAAATATAATAGTTTGACTCCAAAGCGTTCTCGGAAAGGAGAGTTTGATTAATGATGTTTTGTTCAAAAGCTCTCACACTGTATGGAATTGAAAGTACTTTTAGACATCCTCTTGATTTTCAGTTTTAAACTTTTACTTTACTTGAGTATCTTTTGAAGCGTGGCAGCCAACATGGCTTATTCACCCAAATCCGCATCCTGGAAACATACTGGACCTTCAGTTATTACAGTTTTCTTATGCAGTGAAAACAAAGTGTTGTGATTTCCATCTCTTTAGCCTGTTCTGGCATCGATAGACCCTCTCAGTGGAAATTATGAGCAGGAAAAGCACAGGTGTAACTAATAACATTAATGAAACCTGAATTGCATGGAGCCATTACTGATGTTATTAGTTACACCTGTAAGTAACAAGTTGTCTATTGGTGCCCTTAATAAAAAGGATTAGGAATTTGTAGCTTCAGTTAAGTTTGGGTTCAAGAAGCATACAACAGCTTGGATGTTGGTCACAGCTGAAGCCACTTCAGCTTCATCTGAATGCAGAGTAATGCCTGAAATCTCCAAAGGTTTTGGTAAGATCTCCAAAAAAGAAGAGTGACAGCAGCCTGTCTGATAGGAGCTGACAGCCTGCCTCAGCTCATTGACAGACTCCTTGGCTTTAGTAGAAATGAGGGTAAAAAATAAATTAAACATTCTAATTTATCATCATTTTGCACAGACTACACTCATTTATAGACAACATAAAGTAAACTCATTCTCAGTAAACGCTGAGAATAACGTAGCCAGTTAAATTCTGCACTATGCAGCTGAGGTTGGGTTGTGAAATGACAGACCTGCTCCCAGTGTCTCACTGAAATGGAGTATGTGCCAGTATCCCCGGGGAAGACAGGACTTAAATATGCAGTGACATGACATTAGTGCATATGGTGTCTTCTCAGTGTTGGAGAAAGTCAGTTTTCAATTTAAAAAGTAGACTGTATAATGCAGCATGAGCCAAACCCGCCGAATAACACTAACATTTGTTACTGTTGCCTTAGTAGTGGACTTATATGACCTTTATTTCTACACATATATTGTTTTTGCAACATCAACTCCTCAGTGCTGGACTCAGAGTGTTGCCTACCAGCACTGAGGTCAAAAACAAATGGTGGAAACATTACAGGAAAGTTTTGAAAGGTTGATGCAGCCCAGGCTGAGCCTTCGGCAAAATGGAAACGAGATCCAGTAGGAACAGACTGACAAGCAGAGCTGATATATTTACATTCAGTCGCACTGTATGTGGTTGGAGTGTCAGAGAAACTAGGATCAATGTTTCTGAAGTTCTAGGACTGGAGGTACTATTTTTTGTACTTTTTTGGGGGCTCCAATGTAAAATAGTAAAAAGTAAAGTTGTGTACTTTAAATTCATTCTCATCCTTCTGTGTGTGCCATAACTTTGCTCTGAAATAGCAGAATAATTGTGATTGTTATATTGATCAAAATAATCGTGATTATCATTTTGGCTGTTATCATGCAGCCCTACTAGGACTGGAGGTACTATTGATTCTGTTGTAGCATTTTGTTCAATTCTTTTGTGCAATTCATGGGTTCTTGGGTCTCCAAAGATCTCACCAAGGACACCAACAGAATATTATTCAGTTAGTTATACTTGGAACTCCCACACAGTAAGTATTAAAAGTTGAAATCACAAATAACTTTACTGATTTGGATTGATGTGCTGGCCCATGGGCTGCTAGTGCCCATGGTTTTTAGGCTCCTTGCTAACGCACCTGCCTCCCATGTCCAAGGTTGTGAGTTTGAGTCCAGCGCGGGATAATGTGCTTGTCTACACAATGCAGGTTACATTGGTGCCATGACGTGGACTGGGAGTGAGGTTTAGGGGGGTGAGTGTAACAGTAGTCAGCGGGTACAGTGCTGTGCAGTGAGTAAACCTCAAGAGACGTGCCAGCGACAGATGCTAGCACCCATGAGCTAATGTCCTAATGCAGGACTGTGCTTGTCTACACAATGAGGGTTACATTAGCAAGTAACGGAGCAACATTTTCATTCATTTGGAGTCGTGTTTTTGTCCTCCTGGTGAATATAAGTCCAATATTCACTCTCTTTTAGCTCTGTTTTTGCTCTCTACCAACTCCTGAGGGAAATATCTGGCTCTTTAGCTACTAAATGCTCCACTATGTTCACCAGCTAGTCTACAGCTAACTGTGTCTGTTTGCTGTTTGATGTCAGTGTACAGTGGCTTTTTAGAGCTTTTTCTCTGAAAACAGCTGCCTGCTACATCCAAAAACGACGCCATGAGGGCGCTGAGACTGAACAAAACAGTAAAGTTGCAGGCATACCGTTAAACAAGGAACTTAAAACTTGCCATACACATTGTCATTTCATATATTATCATTATAGAAATATAGATTATGGACACTTTAAAGATTCAGTATTAAAATATTACTACTGCAGTTGTTTAAACTGACAAGATCATGTTCACAGGGCTTCCATGTGTAGACATAATTCTGGCTCATTTGGAACGTGTAATCAAAAATTACAAAGGTTGTATTAAAACGTTACATAATAGTTTTCCTTCTGCAACAGACAAAATTTTACACACTTTACACATTTCAGTTACACAGATCAGCAAATTTAAGAGGAAGGATTAGCAGAGGAAATGAGGAGTTGAAGTAGAGGACAAAGGACAGAAAACAAGTGAATAGACAGAGGAGGAAATGGGAAAACAAAGAAAAGCTGACAAGTGAAGATATGAGGAGTGACGAGAGGAATAGGCGAAAAGAGGAAATGAGAGGAGGGGCAGATGTGGGGAAAGGAAGGAAGGAGAGAGCTGTTCCTGGATGTTTTAATGAGGTGATGATGACATGTTGAACATCCTGATATCTGCTATCTGATGTACTACATAATTCTGGTACATGACACACACACAAACACACACATCAGGTAGCTAAATACAGGTGCCTTATCTAAGAAGCTCAGTAATAAAAGTCTGACACACATACACACACGGTGAAGTCGTCTCTTCCAGTAAAGTTTGACAGTTCATTAAATCTCCTTGTTAATACGGAGCGCCTGGGCAGGCCAAGGTTAATGAGGCCATTCAAGCTGCAATAAAGGTTTGACTACAGGCTGATAGACACCATAAAGAAGCTATTTGCTCTGCTATCAAGCTCCAGCCAGAACTTCTGATACCGAGCCGCAGAGCAAGCTTCACAACACAGTGAATGTTTTTGATTGTTGTGAAGGAGGGAAACAAATTAGTATTATTAGACCAACATTTCTGTTTGGATTAGAGCTGGTTGACAGTCTTATGTGTCAGAGGGAGGTGGATGGAAGGCCTCTACGGTGCCAGAATTCATCTTGCAGTTTAGATTACATATTTGTGCATACGACTGTGTAGGTGTAAAAACATGCATCTTTACACATCCCAGAATGCATGGATTTGTTGTAGGGCTATTTTCATTATCGATTTATCTACCAATTATTTTCTAGATTCATCACTTTGTCTATAAAATGTCAGAAAATAATGAAAAATATCCGTTACAGCTCTCCACAGCCCAAGGTGATATCATCAAATGTCTTGTTTTGTCTAACAGTCCAAAACCCAAATATATTGAGTTTACCATCATGTATTAAAAAGAAAAGGAATAATAATTATATTATATTATAATTATATTATAATAATTAGAAATATATTAGAAATATATTAATAATTTTCTGTCGATTAAGTAATCCAGATGTGGCCAACCAGTCCAGCATAAAGAGCCAAAAAAAAAAGCCCACACCATCGCAAAGAGCTGCACAACACATGCATGTCCACACTACAACAGCAACAGAGACTTATAGGTCTAATGACATCATACATAACAGTTTTCATTGGTCTTTTCTTACCTCGGTTTACTCAGTGGGACACCTGACAGTCTTTGTTTTCCTATAAGGTCTGGCTTGTAATCAGTTGTGGCCACACAAAGCAACTCTTTCACGTGTCTGTAATACACGTGAAAGAGACATCAGAGAAAAAACTGATTCACAGACATAAGTTGATCCAAACATTGACATTAGCTTGAGTGCAGACTGTAAGACGTTGGGATATATCTGTGGACACAATTTAACAAAACTCTGTGGTTCCTGTTGTATTTTCTGAAATAACGAAATGTCAACAACATCCAAGACTTTTGGAAACTTTACTCTTTAATGTAGCATTTTACATGTTACTCTCACATGTCTCTGCTTGCATTCACTTCCGGTCACACTGGATCTGTCTTCTTCTTTAAAGAACATGCACTCTACCCTAAAAACAGTGTAGGATCATCCCCTTCTGGACCGTTTGTAGGCAACAGAAATGAGGTTTATTATTCTACATCAGTGTTAAACGAGATAAGTACTCTTAACTTATCAAGGTCCAATAGCTAGGATACCACAGTTCCTTCTCTCAAAACACATTTACGTCTGTAATCCTCAGAAAGTTCGATTATCTCCAACTGGAACACTGCTTCATCTGCCACTACAGGGGCTTTCAAACAATCCAATTCAGCAGTAAATGGCTGATGACATAAGTGGAGTGGCCACCAGGGCAGAGGGGGCGACCGCCCCAGGGCCCACACTCAGTAGGGGCCCTCTACTGAGCCAATTTTTCATTAAAGCCTAATTTACGTGTGTCCCTGAATGCATCAGGTTGTTTTCGGAGCTGTGAGCCAGTGCTGGCTGTGTGCGACCAGTCAGTCAGCATACGTCAAGCACATGTTGATAGTGTTTTTGTATTTACTCTCACTGCCAGCAGGGTAGACTAAATTTCCACACTGCAGGTTTAAGGATGAAGGTGGAAGTGGAGGGAATATGGAGAGAAAATACAAATCAAATTGGGTGTATTAAAGAGCTGTGATCAAGCATGGCCCATGTCAGCTTGGTTTGAAGGATAACTATAACAATTTCCCTTATGACCAGGAG
Source organism: Thunnus thynnus (assembly GCF_963924715.1). Classification (NCBI taxonomy): domain Eukaryota; kingdom Metazoa; phylum Chordata; class Actinopteri; order Scombriformes; family Scombridae; genus Thunnus; species Thunnus thynnus. Next base: position 31,071,268 of record NC_089523.1, read on the forward strand.
AAACGCTGCTTCAATCCAGCATGGTATAAGTGTCAACTGGGAAGCTCAGGCACTGTGGAACGACAGTGGTTAGTTTATTCGCCTAAAGCAAACCGACTGTTTTGCTTCTATTGCTGGCTTTTTGGCAAAAAATCCAATGAAACTGCTGGGAAAGGCTGGGCTGATCTATGTATGGGCTTCTCTACATATAAGAAAGGGATAGAGAGGATTGAGATGCATGAGAAATCCAGTGCTCACCGCAAGGCAAAGAAGTCATATTTAATGAAAAAGTTCAGTATTAGTCAGGACAGCACTGTGGTTGCAGAGCTGTTAAAAGCTGATAGAGAGCAGGAGGAAAGGAACAGGAGGATCCTTCACAGGTTGGTCGATACCACTCTTTTTTTAGCTTAACAGGCCTACCGTGGCCACAGGGAATATGCTGGGCTGGGTGTCCCTGATTCAAATGAAGGGAATTTCCTGGAGCCTCTGAAATTACTGGCACACTACGACTCAATCCTTGAGCAGCACCCGACGAACGCGGTAAGCCGTGTGACATACCGCAGCCACCAGTCACAAATTGAGTGGCTTCTTATGTTTCTCGTCCAGAGACAGCTTCACTGGGTTCAAGAGTTCAAAAAAATGGGAAAGCATGATACCTCTTGAAAGCCATCTCACAGGCCATTTGCAGATCCCAACATAGCTAGTTCACCATCCATGGCTATTGCTGTTAGTAATAAAAAATATGTAATTATAAAAACTATGTATGGTGACATCATGTAACTGTCATAACTTTGCCCAGTGTAACACACAGTGCAGGGTCTTTAACTTAGACGTCTTTTCCCCTGCAAATGATCAAATCCAAATTTACTGGACTGTCAAAGTCAACATTATATAAGACAAGGCTTCTCAAAGTCTGGACCTCGGTCTGGATCAATCATGACTTAGCCCCTACCTTGTTTTATCAATACAATAGGTTATAAGGTGTAATGTTTTCTAATTTAAAATAATTTTTGTTTGTTTGTTCAATAAATTGTTAATGTTATTGAATAGTGTAACTAGAGATCAATCACAGTGATCCTGTCCCCAAATGACAAATATGCCTTCATTTTGCCCCAGTCCAGCTCAAATCACAATCTCAAGCTCCAAGGCCAAAGTAACACAGTGTGTGACATAATGGCAGCAGTACGCTGCTTTGACAGGCAGCTGGAGATCTTCAAGAGTGAGAGGTACATCTCCACTTTCCAAATCTTCTACAGCAGACTAATGGTAATCACCATCATCATCATGTCACCTTCCTGGAGAGGCTGGCTGAAAATTTTAGGTATCACTTCGACTGCTTCAATGTAGGTAGGCAAGTGCCGCTCTGCATTGGATCTCCATTTCTCGTGAAGAATGTCGGGAAGTTTTCAAGAGAGGCCAAGAGCATCTTCCTATGGGCAAGCCCTGCATTTCTGCTGCTTTGGGTGAACTGTTAAATTCTCCCAACCTCCAGAAGGTGGCCATCTTTGTGCTCACCATGTTCAGTTCCACATCCATATCGGCGTGAGTCTGCATCCTCCACAGTGAATGTGGTGAAAAGCTCATACTGCAGCAGCTTGACCAATGAACATTTGGATCAGTGTCTTCATCTAGCTATCACACCTTTTGTACCAAGGTTCAAGCAACTGACTGCAAGCAAACAATGCCATTTCTCCCACTAGGCTTGAGTGTAAATAATACTATGTTTTCCATTAAGATTTAGATGTAAAATAAGATGTTGAATTGGCACAAAATGAAATGAAGTTGCTTGTAACATTGGTGATGCAGATTTGAAGTAAATTGCACTATTCTTAGCCACTCTTAAAAAAGAACAATCCAAACATGTCACTAATGAACAGTAATACGCCAATTTCAAACCTCCTGTTTTTAAGTAAAATCATTGAAAAAGCTGTTTTTCAATTGCCGAACAACTTCTTGGCACTAAACAATTGTTTTGATGTCTTCCAGCCAGTATTTTGACCACACCACAGCACTGAGACTGCTCTTGTTAGGGTCTTCAGTGACATCCACTTAAACACAGACAGTGGCAGAATTTCAGTCTGGGTATTACTGGATGTCTGTGCTGCATTCGACATGGTCGACCACAACATATTACTAGACCAACTGGAAAATGGTTTTGACTCTCTGGCACAGTGCTAAACTGGTTTGAATCCTACTTAAAGGGCAGTAACAATAGATTAGCACACAATGCTTTTAACAATGAAACCAACCAGGGACCAGAGCAACAATATGTGGGGTTCTAAGTAGGATTTCACATTTTTTAATAAAACAGCTGGTAAACATGTTAAACTATGAAACACACAGAATAATAATCGACTATTAAATACACTGTATATAAACATTAAAATGAATAAAATAAAGAAAACTGTTCAGTGGAGTTTGCTTTCTATGAAAATACTGAAATAACAACTAAAGAGGACTTCACGCTTGCTTGAGGGCCCCAAGCAGCTGCTTAGTGTGTATTTGGGGCCACATCTAAACTACTGACCTTCTTGATTTCATATATTAACTTTAACATAATGTGATGGTGTAAAAACTATATGTACATTACATACATTATGCAGGAATATTCTGTATTATGCATTGGAGCTACTGTGGATCGTTACAGGTTCAGTGTTTCTTTTTATTCTCTAGACAACTGTGTTCTTTACACAAGTCGCCTTTACGTTCTACACAGGAGACGATGTCAACTGCTGAAATCAAACCAAAAATCAGAGACCCGGAGCTACAAGGACACTGAAGATTGACAGGAGCTTTATGAGTAACTTCAGTTTGGGAATGTTTCGTTTGATGCTGAAACTCAACCCCAGAAATCCTGCACTGACAGTAGACTTCTGAAGGAAACTTGTCATCACCTTGGGACCAAACTAAATCAACAATAATGTATTGTTTACATGTCTATAAAAAAGCATGGGTGTTCATGGGAAAATAAACCTGTGATACGCACCATTCCCGAGAAAGCCTGCTTTTTGGAGAAACAGTGTTTTGAGGAGACTGACAGTATGCATTATTCAACATTTAGATGCCACCTCAGGGTCTATCCTGGGAATTCAGCGCTGTCAATCAATCTGTCAGCTTTCAGGTAGGGAAACAGCTCAGTCATGCACACTATGAATGTGTAGCCTCACAAACATATAAAATAAAATAAAATACTGTACAGCCACTTAAATAATAGTTTCTCTTAAACACACACACATACAGTATCTGCACACTGTAAATACAGACAGATAAGAAACCAGTCTGAAACATGAGTTATGTGATTTAAATTGTTCTCCATTAAAACATCACAATCCCTTCAACAAGGTAAGTTAGTTTCAGATATTAATGAACATAAGGTCAATGGGTTATGTTTAAGCAATTAAAACAATTTTATAAAGGTTTGTTAAAGGTTTTGGACATCAGAGACAAGGAACTAACCGACTGTAAAGATTCTAAAGTGTAATAATCTCTATTATACAACAAGTAGTTCAGACCAAGCAATCTGATTGGTCAACTACACATTTAGAACGTGATCAGATCAGTATGATCCGTACTCACATGGAAAAGGCTTCATCACTATAAATATTACTCCCCCATTGATTAGAACTATAGACCGTGACATCGTAGACAACTAGCAGTTGATATGAGTTGCGGAGATATGTGAACTTGGCAAACTTGTTTATTTCTGTTGTAATTTTCAGCTGAAACTGTAACGTTTGAAGATATATAGTTAAACACAGTGGTCCAACCAATCTGATGTTTCTGCAGAGCTTATTTAATGTACTGTGTTGCTTTTCTAGTGTCTCGAGTGTGGGACGAGTTACAGTCGAACCTTTCTCCACTCCTTATCGTTACCTGGCACTCCGATACACAACAAGACTTAACTATTTTCCCTTCAGTTGAAAGTATATCTCAGCTTCCATTCTGGCATCCTCCATCAGCTGTGCCGGTAAGTCAGTGACACAGTGGTACTAGCTTGAAAATGTATGTGAAGTTTGCAGACGTAGTAGCTAAATCTGTCCATGGAATACATTTTGTTTATATCTTTTATTTTGTTGATAAGTTCAGTGATGCGGTCAGGAACGAGGTGCTTACACATGGCTGTCATTGTTGGCAGTCGTGATTTGCAATACAACACTTGATAATAAGTTACTCACCAAGCATGTGTTTACTGGCAAAAGTTATTTGCTGATAGATATAAAGCAAGTGAACTAACTAAGACTTTTACTACATACAAAGCTACTTACATTTACTAAGAAATAAGACCTTATGTCTCTTTTTCATGATATCCATGATGCTAATCCAGACTGCTGAATTGAGAGGAAATATTGCAGGTTCAATCAATCAGTCATCAGAAAATAATGTAATTTTAATGTTAGCTACGGTAACCCTGTAGTCACACTGGTGGGATTTGAAACTGGGGAAGACAGAATAACAAACTAGCAATCCTGGAAGAATTACTAATGTTCCTCTTGTTTGACCAAGAAGTATAATGCCAACATGACAAGAACAAGAACAGTTAATGTTTGCCAAGTCAAAGGTAATAGCACAAAATCACCCTACAGCACATTGTCACAACATTTAGTTTGCTAGCTAACTACGTTATCTGTTAATGTTAGCTAAGTGTACTAGCTACTACTATAACACTAATATGCCTAACTATTTTTTCTTTGTAGAGTGCTAACCTTAGCAAGACTATTACAATTCCTGGTCTTTAGTGAGTTAGCCAGCCCAGGACAGCTGTGTCTTTCATATCACTGAGAAATCAACGTGTCCAATTTGATACCAGTACCATAATGTCAAAGCACCTGCAACATGACAGTCTTGACTGTCTTGTGCTCTAGCCTCAAGCTCTCTTCTCTAAGTGCACTGCGCTGTTTCTGATTCATCCAAACTGCATGTAAATCTATTTCTCATCCAGTGGGAACATGAGGGAGTTAACCCTTTGTAATGCCGATGGAAATTATATTTGATTTAAACACATATGCAATTAATATCAAAGTGGGTGGTGGTGGTGGACACTTTTAGGTAATCGGAAAAGTATTAGGGACATATCTCCACCATCCCTACCATAAATTACACTCATGACTGTCTCTAGGTGAGAGTGCGTGTCTCTTTGTTTCTCTGTGTGTGTGTGTGTGTGTGTGTATAAGATAGATAGAGAGAGAGAGAGAGAGAGAGACATTACAAGAGAGAGAGATTGAGGCAGTTTTACACCAGAGAGTTATGTATGTGTTCTAGCCGGTGGCGATTAAGAGCTCTTTGACATTTTTAGAGGGCACTCAAACGTTTTCACTATGGAAAAAAAAAAAAAAAAAGTTTAATAACAACTTCACAGTAAGAATTAAAAGGCTGGTCTATAATTTAATTTGACCTTGTTATCACAATCCAATGACTGTTACTAAGCTCACATAAAAGTCTAATGAATTCTTATAACAATCATTTAGGAAAATTAAGTTCAGTATTCCCAGAAATATTAGCTGCTGCTCTCCTCCCTCTCTTTTGTCAGTGTTTTAAACCTCTGTAATCTCTATGTAATAATACAATTTCAATAGTATATACCGTATGATATATGCTGTAATTACAATGGCAATATTATGAATAAAAGTGGTACTTAACAATGGACATTTTAAGCGTCAATCTGTATTAAACTTATGGAGACTTGTAAGTTGTTGAAGATTCTCTCTCCAATCTTCTTCTGAAGGTGCAAATCAAATTCTGGTGAATGGTTTTATTTTTGGTTTTTGTTTGTTTGTTTTTGCTTTTTAAAATTGTGTTTAACTTTAATATCACAAAAAAAGCATGGTTAAAACTTCACATAGGCCCTAAAATGTAGTCTAGTGGTCATCATTTTCAAAGGGTCAAGATTCCTGTTGACCTCTGGGAAAACACTGATCAATTGTTGTATACATACAGTGCATTCAGAAAGTATTCAGACCCCTTCACTTTTTTCACATTTGTGAAGCATCATTATGCTAAAATCGTTCAAATTCATTTTTCCCTCATCAATGTACAATGCAAATTAATTAAAAAGGAAAAAATATTACATTGACAAGAGTATTCAGACCTTTTGCTATGACACTTGAAATTTAGCTCAGGTGCCTTCCATTTCTCTTGATCATCTCTGAGATGTTTCTAAACCTTGATTGGAGTCCACCTGTGGTAAATTCGATTGATTGTACATTATTTGGAAAGGAACACACCTGTCTTTATAAGGTCTCACAGCTGACAATGCATATCAGACCAAAAACCTAACCATGAGGTCGAAGGAACTGCCTGCAGAGCTCAGAAACAGGATTGTGTCGAGGCATAGATCTGGGGAAGGCTACAAAAACATCCTGCTGCATTGAAGATTCCCTAGAGCACAGTGGCCTCCATAATTCTTAAATGGAAGAAGTTTGTAACAACCAGGACTCTTCCTAGAGCTGGCTGCCCAGCCAAACTGAGCAATCAGGAAAGAAGGGCCTTGGTAAGAGAGGTGACTAAGAACCCAATGGTCATTCTGGCTGAGCTCCAGAGGTCCTGTGTGGAGATGAGAGAAACTTCCAGAAGGACAACCATCACTGCAACGCTCCACCAATCTGGGTTTTATGGCAAAGTGGCCAGACGAAAGCCTCTCCTCTGTGAAAGACACAGGAAAGCCTGCTTGGAGTTTGCAAAAAAGCACCTAAAGGACTCTAAGACTGTGAGAAACAAGATTCTCTGGTCTGACGACACCAAGATTGAACTGTTTGGCCTCAATTCTAAGCATCATTGCTGGAGGAAGCCAGGCAGCGCTCATCACCTGTCCAATACCATCTCAACGGTGCAGCCTGGTGGTGGCAGCATCATGCTGTGGGGGTGTTTTTCAGCAGCAGGGACAGTGGGACTGGTCAGGGTTGAGGGAAAGCTGAACAGAGCAAAGTACAGAGATATCCTTGATGAAAACCTGGTCCAGGGAATTCAGGACCTCAGACTGGGCTGAAGGTTCACCTTCCAACAGGACAAAGACCCACAGCACAAAGCCAAGACAATGCAGGATTGGCTTAGGGACAACTCTGCGAATGTCCTTGAGTGGCCCAGCCAGAGCCCTGACTTGAACCCAATTGAACATCTCTGGAGAGACTTGAAAATGGCCATCCACCAACGGTCCACATATAACCTGGCAGAGCTTGAGAGGATCTGCAGAGAAGAATGGCGGAAAATCCCCAAATCCAGGTGTGCAAAGCTTGTCATGTCATACCCAAGAAGACTCGAGGCTGTAACTGCTGACAAAGGTGCTTCAAATAAGTACTGAGTAAAGGGTCTGAACTTACTTATGTCAACATCATATTTCAGTTTTTTGTTTTTAATTAATATGCAAACATTTCTAAAATTTATTTTCACTTTGTCATTATGGGGTATTGAGTGTAGATTTATGAAAGAAACAATGAAATTAAACGATTTTAGCATGAGGCTGCAACATAAAATGTGAAAAAAGTGAAGGGGTCTGAATACTTTCTAAATGCACTGTCTGTCTGCAAATATCTCCAAAAACAGGACATTACAAAATGTCAGGGTGGTATTTTATCTCCATCTCTTTTTAACATCTATATGGATGGTCTGTCAGTGCAGTTAAATGGACATGGAACAGGGTGTTTGGTTGGTAATTCTCTCATTAACCACCTTATGTACACAGATGATTTGGAGATTTTCTATCCTTACTGCTGGTCTTCACCAGTTTTTGAGGGTATGCTCACAACATTGTATAGATTTCAACATCAAATGTAATGCAAATAAGAGAAATTATATGATAATGTTAGAAATAAGGAAAATGAGTACTTCCTGATTTCCCCCCTGTCTGGTATTGCCCCTAAAGTGTGTAATCGGATTAAATATTTAGTTCATTGCGTAACCAATGATCTATCAGATGATGAAGACATTTACAGACAGTGTCTCAAGTTGTATGCACAAGCAAATATGGTGACTTGCAAATTTAGTATGTGTTCAGTGACTGTAGTATGAAATCTTATATATAGATGTATGTGTAGGTTATCTGACTCTACAAATGTTTTTTTTTTTTGCCTTAACCGACCCTGAACTGAGTTGTGGATTTGTTCTTTTTTAGATATTGTGTATTTATTCATTTATTTTTATTTGTACCCCACCCCCAAGCTGTGTCCTTAATAAAGTCTGAATTGAATACACAAGGAGCCTCACAAACATGAGTATTTTTTCTTACTTTATAATTATGGTGTGCAGAGGTCAAAGTTAACATAGAAGCTTTCAGCTCCACTGGGAATGAAACTGCTGTGGCAGTAATAACCCTGATCATGACTGGCAGCAGTTGATTGATTTGATGACGCATCATGATCCCCAAAGGACCATTAATCTCTCAGTTAATATCTCCTCTGGGGTCTTTAACAAACCAGTGTGAACTAACCAGTAAAACCAAACCACCTGACCAGACGACCGGTCTCTGACTGATCTGAAATCAATATGTCACATTTTTATTTCACGCCAACAATATGGTCAGCACTACCTGTTTTTACTGGTTTTACTGAGAGAGAAACAACCTGAGGGAAAAAAGATTATTACCAATCAATACAGAAAAGATTAAGAATCCATAATATTTGTGTGTTTGATCATTCTCCAGTGAAGGTTTATTTATAGCCACAGCAGCTGCGGGGCTCAAGGGATGTCAGTTGGTTAGTCCAGACTGAAATATCTCAAAAAATATTAGGAGAATTGACATTAAATTTGATACAGATATTCAAGTTTCACAAAGGCAATTTTCTATATTTTTCTTGCTGTCAACAAATCCCATTGTGCAGAGCCAAAAGAAAACAATCTGATCTACTAACAAGTATTGTGTGTGTATCCAAAGCCTGATATATCTGATTCCTCTGTGCCATAGACCTCTGTTGTTGTCCAAAAACTATTAAAAACATGTCAATAAGCCACAGCGCTGCACTGGATGACATGTTCCTTCTTCATGAAGAGTTTGGTCACGTTAGTTTGTTTACAAACGGCTCCGGACTAATAACAGCGATCACATTTTCAGTCTCTGGAGAGTAGTTCTGTGTAAGGCAGACGCCACTGAGCATATGTTGGAACACTGTTCTGTTTACAGCTTCACTAGCTTGTTGTGCTACACATCACAGCCTCTTGACTTTGCACTAAAGTTATTTTAATATATAATGCAGTACTCTCTGGAGAGTGATTGCTGTTTTTGGTCTTTGGAGCCGTTTCTAAGCAATCTAACGTGACTGTAATATATGGAGATTTAACAATGGGAAACGGTGAAATGGATAAACACGAAAAGAAATAAGTGAGTAAGGTGTAGAGAGCCAGAGCCATATTCAACTTCATCTTTGAGCTTATATACAATTCACGTACAATTTAAGCATTTGAATACTTAATGCCCATTAAGTGAATAAACCTTTTAATGCATTCATAGGCATGTTTAAAGGTTCACTGTTTATTATACAATAATAATGTCTGCACAGTTTTTCTCTCTACATGCCCTGAGGCTTGTCTCAGTATTTTTAACCTGAGCTAACCTAACAAGGGAAAAGCCTGGTGACTCATTTTGTGAGCGTGTGTGTGTGTGCACGTGTGTCTGTGTGTGTGTGTGTGTGTGTGGGCGAAATCACAGGAATTTGTCGCGGTGAATTTGTGCAGGGACGAATTATAAGTGAGTGTTTGAGCCAGAGAAATAGACGGTACTTGACTGAATCAAAGTCCTTCACAACTAGAAACAGGAGAGTTTCCACCATGACTAACTGGCTCTCAGCCAACAGTGAAAAACACTACAAATAACACTTGCCACTATGTAAGCAGCAATGATTTTCTTTTTCATCAAAACATTCAATGCAGGCTGTTACTTTTCCCAACGTTAGTCATCGTTTACCCCGGTCTCTGTAGGACAAATTGCGTGATCCTCAATTTGCATAAAAACTCCTCCTTTGAGTCATAACTCAGTGAAATCTGAACACACATATTTTTAGATTCAGTGTGACTTACACTTCCTGACGAGACCTCATCTCCTTATGAATAAATGTGGTTAGAAATCACAGAAAAAAAGATGCTCCTCACAGCTCCAGAACTTGCCTGAGAATCGTGTTTTTAAGTTTTCTTCAGTATTAAAGTAATTCAGTGATAGTTGTCCGTACATCCATGGATACACTGCAAAGAGGAACTGGTAATAGCTCATTCAGCATACTTTTAATGGTGCTTCTTACTTTGTCAAAATGTAAACAAATATATATGTGAAATGAACTCATTACCTGGTTGCCCCCTTAGATCTGCTGATAGTGGCTCCCTGGTCATTCCCAGAGCCAGGCTGGTTACTAAGGGCAATCAGGCTTTTGCAGTGCAGGTCCCCAAACTCTGGAACAACTTACCTGCTGACATTAGGTTTACTAAATCTATCACTTCTTTTAAATCTCTTCTTAAAACAGTCTTTTTTTAAAAAGCTTTTGTCTGTGTGAATTTTATTTTATTTCATTTTATTCATTAAAATGTTATTATTATTATTATTATTATTGTTTTATCGTATTTTATCTTTTTGTGAGGCACTTTGTAACATTGTTAAGAAAAGTGCTATATAAATAAAGTGTATTATGATTATAGATGTTAAACATGGTCAAAGTTCCAAAACTTGAGGTGAATGTATGTAAAAATGCTCCCTGCAAGTCAAAATCCAGGGCTTAAACCTGCACTGAATGCTTCATTTGCAAAGTTACCTTCACTTCCTCCTTGTGATCACGTCAGATTGTCCGTATATGCCCACAAATGGCCATCTGTTCCGTGGCATTTGTTGCTAAGGTTGCTCTATGTGTTGTTCGCATTGTCCACTCTCATATTTCACGTCTGATTCGGCCTCGAACATGTATGGATGATTTTTGAGAAATTTCCATTTTGAGTAAAGGAGGAGAAAAACATGCAAAATCCTGCTACTATAGTTTGTTTACATAGCCTCTGGAGCTGGAGGAAGCTTCCTTAAACTGACTAATCAGAACAGAGTGGGCTCATCGGGAGGGGGGCCTTAAAGAGACAGGAGCTCAAACGGCCTGTTTCAGACAGAGGCTGAACTGAGGGGGCTGCATAAAGAGCCAGTGTAAGATAAATGAAGAGTTTTAAATTGTAAATCATGCAAAGATATTCCAGTAGAGCCCCCAAAATATAAATATAGACCTGGAAATGTACAGAACATCCCCTTTAACAATTACCAGTGAAAAGTACATAATAGAAAACAGCTTTTTGACCATCATCATGTAAAAAAAACCCCACTGGGACATGTATCCTTGATATGTGGAAATACAGGCTCAGATTGGATGTTTGTAGGATCTTGTGTATTTTATAAAATGGCCATTGACTGTTAATTGTGGCAGTGCAGTTTCACCTCAAATGACTGTCCATCACAGTTATTTGTTTTCACTGACAGTGCTACTCTCTGACTCCTGCCTGCTTTTTATGGTTCATGCAAAAATGCAATCTAATCTTGATGCAGATAGAATGCAGAAAACATGACCAGATTTATCAAAATTCGGATAGTGTATCTTCATACAGACCACATTTTAATAAGAGGCACAAATGGAGCCTTTCTCCCACTCTCTCATCTCCACCACTGAAGCCTGCCCTCCTCCTTCAGCCCTCAGGATCATATTGATCACTCTTCAGACCCTCCATTAAAGGTCACAGCACTTGAAGCCCAAATTGCAGAGGATTCTTTTTATTTTTATGTCTGCTGCCATCCTTCCCTCTCCTCCACCATTACTGGAGACATGCACACAGTTCAAAAATCAAATAATGTTTTATGCATTTAGTTTATTTTTATTTTTATGAAAGACATGCAAATGGTGACAGGGAGGAAACATAATTCATGTTTCTGTGATTGCAATGTAGAGCTGGACAAACACATTATTTCTATCAAGCGCAAAAAGAGCGTTGGGGTCATCTCCGGCTGTGAGAGTCTTTAATTACTGGTGACATTTCAAAATGTGATGTTTTTACTGCAAAAAGCAAACAGCAATGACACATCATTTGTAAGTCATGGCATTTTGTTAACTATGGATGTAAAATACATCCAGCACTTTGATGATATGTATTTTTTAAATTCTGGAACAAAACTTTTTATACTTTATTTCTATTTTTTATTTCATTTCTTTGCAGTCCTGTGACAGGACATGCAGGTCAAATGCTGCCATAATTCTGTTCAGCTCCACTGGGACCTGATTCAGCGTGGGGATAAGAAGGCGATCATTATGGGCTGCAGCCACTCTAATCCTTTGATCTGAGGTTTGACCATGTGGATGAGATCCGCTGGATGCCCAACGGACCAATAATCACTCAATCAAAACCTCCACGGGGGCCTTTAAGGAATCGATCTTGTTGGTTAAACCTCAGCTGATTGGAGGACTCGTCCGTCAGTCATGTGACACAGTCATCTCAGGTCAATATTTCACAGTTTCATTCTCTGGACAGTGAGCAGTACCTGCAGGTTTCATAGAGAAGGAAATAAAGAACATAACCAGTCAATATTGAAAGGATTACAAAGTTACTTTATATTGTCAAAATCAGAGCGTCATGCAGTCAGTTTTTTCTTGTTCTGTTTTTTTTAAATTGAAGGGCAGATGCAGGTCACACAATGTACAGTTGAAGCAGTATTTTTCCTTCCAGTTTTCTTTTCTACAATAAACATCCCTCCCAGCGTTGCCTTGGAGATCCATAAGGTGGAAGTTCAAAACAAAATGACATTAGTTACATATGAGAAAATGAAGCAGTTTAGAAAATGGAAAATGTTTTGTAAATAAATTACATTCTTCACCACCTTCTGTCTGTTGTTTTCAGAAACATTATAGCATTAATAATAATGATAATAACAGGAAATAAGGACAGGGGAGATAACAATAAGACCAGTAAACACAACAAATAGGAAAAAAAGAAACTATCAATAATGATGAATAAAAAAAATAACAATAATGATGAAAATGAAAGAAAAAATATAAATAAATAAATAAACCAGCATGGGGGATGTTAGGATCATTGACACCCACCATAATGAACAATGTGTTATACATATACATTGGATGAAATACAATCTTGTATGTGATGTTTTCAAGGACATGTGTGAGCCTTCAGGGTGTGAGCCTTATCACACCTAGCTGTGGATTTATCAAATGGAGGTAGCCATGTTTTCAGGGAGATATTATCTATGTTAGTATGAAGCACATTCCTCAGATCCCTAAGCCACTGCTGGAATGGAGAACTGGCCTCTGACTTCTTCTGTTGTAGGATAAGACGTTTGGCCAACAGTGTACAGAAGGAAATGGCTTGTCCCTCATATTTATTAATGGGAGGATTAACTACAGCTGTTCCAAAGACAGCAAGTAGAAGATCTGGTGTCATAGTTTTAGTCAAAGTCCAGAAGGAATTTAACTTTGGGCAGGACTAGAACTGATGGGTAAGTGCTCCGGTCTCTTGTTCACACTGATTACATAAAGGACAGGTGTTGGGGTATATGGCATGAAGCCTGTACTTTGAATAATGGAGTCTGTGAACTACTTTGAGTTGTACTAAGGTATGCCTGGCATTTATAGAGTTATGGTGAATATTATCAAGGATTGCCTCCCATACTTCTTCAGAGATATCAGTATTGAGTTCTTGTTCTCAATCATTTTTCAGTTTGTCATTAGACACCACTACACAAGCCTGTAAAGTATCATACAAAAAAGAGAGTGATCCCTTAGTGCTTACCCAATCCCCTGGGTAAGTAAGTAAGTAAGTAAAGCTTTATTTATAAAGCACTTTTTAAAACACACAGCTACAAAGTGCTTCAGACACACACAAATAATATAAACAAATGAATAAGGACAGCTAAATGAATTACAATATAAAACACAACACAATGGGAAACAGACCAAAATACAACAAACCAAAACTTAAGAAATAGTACAACAGAAATGAGAGACAGACCAAACTAAAACGAATGAAACCAAACAAAAACATTCAACAGGGATGGAGATCTATAAAAAAGGCTTGCCTATAAAGATGGGTTTTTAGAAGCTCCTTAAAACAGTCCAAAGATTTAACAAATCTGACGGATTGGGGAAGACCTTTTGTCTTGCAGTTGGAGCAGGGGATGGATAAAAGGCCAAGATTTGAGGAACAAAGTGGTCGAGAAGTGGATTAAGGAATGAGGAAATCGGAAATGTGATTGGGGGCAAGATCATGCAGGGCCTTATATGTTATCAGCACAATTTATTCTGTATTTTACGGGGAGCCAGTGGAGGAATGCAAGAACAGGGGCTCTTATGAACACTCAGGGGGAAAATTTGACCTCAGACCATTGATCTTGCCAACAAAAAACAGTGATTAGAAGATGAGGTGGGAACGGAAGGAAGAGAGGGATTTACAAGCTGGTTGATAGTACTAAACAGAAACCTTGGGTTGTGTTTATCACTATTAATAAAGCCAGAAAAGTAGGCATCTTGTGCATCTTTAATGGTTTGGTACAATTTAATCAATAACTCCTTAATATAGAGGTGGTGAACTTCCAGTTTAGATTCTTTCCAACTACGTTCAGCTTTCCTGTGTTGTCTTCTTTGCTGTCTGATGTCATTGATCCAAGGGATTGTAATTGGGACAGCCCTGGAAGTTTATGGAGAAGAAAAGCCAAGGGCTGATGTACACAATCCATTAAACCAGCTAACTATGTCATTAATATTGGTGAAATGAGGAGGACAATTTGCCAGACTAGAAAAGTAGCTGGAGAATGTGGCTGCGGACTGCTCATTAAAGATGCAAGAGTGGATTATACGTTTCTGAGTTATTTTAGTAGGTAGTAAGGATGCATCAAAGGTAATACATTTGTGGTCAGAGACAAAATCAAACTTATTCAAGGAATTAATAGACATGTTCAGAGTAAAAACTAAATCAAGTGTGTGCCCGTTAAAAGTGTGCACAAGGTTAAAAGATTTAGAAATGTTTAAAAAATCTGTGGCAAATGAGTTAAAAGGATCGTCAACATGAAAGTTAAAGTCACCAAATATAAGGGCCCTATTAAATTTAAGCACCAGGGAGGACAGTAACTCAGAGATCTCAATGAGAAAATCCATATTTGAATTGGAGTGTTGATAAATGATTACATGGCAAATAAAGTTAAGATTTCAAAACTGTTAAAAGAACCAAAACTGAATAGAGTACAAGTGAGAGGATTCTTAAAAATAACTGCAATACCCCCATCATGTGTGACAAAATCCCCAGAAAGCAAGTTTGATGTCGCTACAACCTTCCGTTCTGGAGAAATAAAAAATGTTGACACTCACCCCTATATTCTAACGCAACCCTAACCCTATGCACATCTTCTGGAGGTTGTCTTGGGTCCGGAGTTGAGGAGGTGTTTCCTCACAACTAGCATTTGAATGAGGTGCTTGACTAAGGAACCCTCTGTGGTTGCTGAGGCTCATGTCACTCAGTGTGATTGTGCCCTAAGCTTGCACTTAGCTGAAGGTCCAGTGGTGACAGAGGGCAGCCATAGAACAACTCCTCATCTGCTAGCTCACACTGGAATACCTTCCATGTGACATTGTACCATGCCACTCCTTCACTGGACCTGTACATGTCTGTGGGGGTGTCCACCAAGAAGCCCAGCATGCTGAAGAGGGTTGAGAGCGGATCCTCACCAGACACAGTGTCCTTGGATGGGAGAATGACAGCACATTTCTTTGTTTTTAAAATGGCTGGGTAACATTCCTTAACAAAACCCTGCGAGTGTCCCTTTGTCATTCCTGAACACAGGATTGCAAGGTGAGGAAACAAGGTAGTGTGTGGTGCAACATAACCATTCCTTGGCTCTCCTTTCATGAAAGCTCTTGATCCTCTTTTCAGCGGTGGGCTGCGGTGCTTTAGACAGTTGCTCTATTTTAGCGACAACAGACAAAGTGTTGGAAGTGCAGCCAAACATCCCCCCAGCTGTCACTTCACCGCGCAGATGATGGCCTTGTTTTCTGTTCCCATGTGGTTCACAGGAAGCTGACACATGCTCATCTCTCCCCTCTCCTGCCTTTTTCTCTTCCCTCCTCCTGCATGTTTTTATGTCAATTTCGCTCCACTTAGCTTTTAATCTTCTCCTTATGTTTCGTCTCAAGGTTTTTATCAAAGGTAGCGTGTTACCCACTGAAAAGTGATTTAGTTTTGCCATCGTAAAATCTCCTCATGTTTTCCCATGTTGTATCAGTAGGTGGCGGTACTGTCTTTTAATGTCTCCAGGGAGGTGAGTGAGTGAGCGCAGGGTGCCGCTCATAAATCCCTCCGTATCACTCTGCTCACTACTGTCTCACTACTCCTTGTGATACAATCACGATACAGCAACATGTGAACTCATGGTTGCTTTAAGGATAAAAGTCTTCTATGTTGTCAAGAAGTGTTTCACTAAACACATAACAGTGTTTGCCCCGTGTGCCCGAAAATGGCAAATAAGCTCATGGGTCCCATTTCATCGTGTTTTCTTTATGAATACAGAATGGTGTGGCACGCTTTAAATTCAAAATGCTTAAAATAATTGTAAAACAACATCAGCCAGCTTTCCTTTGAAGCTCCACTAATCAATATATAAATATATCAATGCATTCTGTATGTATAAAAAGACCAAAGCACAGAATTCTCTAAAAAAAGGCAAAGTTCTGTAGAATTTAGGCTTATTAACAGAGCAATAATTTCCAAAATGACTACCAGCACACTTATTAGAAGGCCTGAATTTAGACATTGAGACCATAATGGCTTGCTGAAAAAAATGATTGACTTAGTATTTCTAGAGAGAAGTTGAGGCTTTTTGAATGGGAGTCAGTTGGAGCGCATCTAACACCATTGGTGGCACTTTAAGGTACTTTGGCTAAGTTGCCACAGGACTCCTATTTTTCTGAGTCCTTTTTTTTTTTGCGTTGGCAAACTGGAAATACATATGATATGATTTTGGATATAACTGACATTGCTGTCAGCAGTATCCCCTCTGAGAGCAAAGCTCAAGTGCTGCTACAACATGGCTTGCAAGGAGCTTAATCACTGAATTTTTATGTGGGTGGATCTGTAACAGAAGATGAAATATGTCCCGTAATCCGACTAACACACAGCGCCCCGCCGTCCTCCGAGCTTCATTCACAGTCAACAAGGATATAACTTGCAATGAAAGTATTTAAAATCAGAAAATATTGTTATATTGGTCTTTAGTCTTGCATTGTATATGCATGTAAACAGTTAACAGTTGCTACATGACATTAAGTACAACAAACTTCTCCAGTTGTCTTTCTCTTTCTGTCTTGATCTTCTGCATTCATATGTCTCAGAATACAAGAGAAGAGATTTTTCATTTTGGGTAATGACATTTTTTGCTTTTGGTAAACTTCAAAGTTGTACCATACATGTCAAGGAGTTAAAAGGACTACAAAAGCAGAACTGGGAGAGCTGGTGAAGTTGTGTCTGTGTATGAATAAAACTGCAGCTGGTTTTCAGGACTCAGAGGTGTCATATCAAAGCTAAAAGACAGCTGTGACAAAAGCAACCTGTCTTCTAAGAGACAGGTTCAAAACAATTTAATTTGAGGAGCTGAATGAATAATTAACATGGCGCCAAGGTGACATTGAGCAAGGCAGTTCAACCACATGGAGCTAACTCCACTAGGACTGTTTGGGATTAAGTTTAAACCAGACTCAGACAGTCAGCTTGGATAAATCACGGCTTTGTAGCGACTGCAGACTGAAGCTGAGCTGAGGCCAAAGGAGTTCAGACTCACCAGAGATGAGGATTTCCCAGCAGGTGTTCAAATTCAAGTCGGAAACTTTGTGTAGAAAAGATTTTATTAACAAAGCTTTAAGCTACTGCTGTCATCGGTACACAGAAGGAGATATACCTGGATCCGTCTTTAAAGCATTGACTTCTTTTTCATGTTTTTTCTTTAAAGTAAAGGGCATGTAAGTACACATTCCCAGCAGTGTTGAAAGCAGGTAATGTGTTATGGCTCCAAGCTGCAAATACCAAAACATGTCCAATATTTTTTTAGAAAGAATATTTGATTAAGAGGTATTCAAATTGCATCAAATTGTTACTTTTAGCAACATGTTCTGAACAGATAATCACATTTTTAAGGAGGCATGGGTATACTCTTATATCAAACAAGAGCTAAAATAATGCACTTCTTGAATATCCTCCCGTCAGAGATTTATTGGTAAAATTGTCTCCTCAATGACTCTGCCATCTCATTTAATGAATGTCGATGAAACAATTAAAAAATTACTTTTGATTTACTCAGTTTTTAATTTAACTTCCACCCCCCCTCCTACCATAGATCCTAATGGGTCTATGGTGGCTCCCCTTTAGGGGGAGATAGCAGGTCAACAGTATATGCCACATAGAAGTGGAATACATCATCTGAAAGCTGGGAACCTGAAGATGAACTTGAGATGCAGCTCAGCACTGTGTCAAGTTTTTGTTGTCAGAAATTGTATTTTGGTTAGGCACCTGCTCAACTGTTGAAGTTGAGCAGGCAATTAAGTGAATGAGTGTATAAGGGTCTACAACATTACAATGGAAATATATGATGGCTGTTCCCATGCTCAGTTATGTCTCATAAATTGTTGTAGCAATTTCTAGGTTGATACAATTTGTTACACAGATTTGGTGCAATTCCAAGTATGTTTAGGGATCCCAGTATGCAGATATATTCAAATAAACCATTTTCAGAAGAGGTGAAAATAACACCTTTATACTGCATGCAAAAAACTGCATGTTTTTTGCCCAAAACTGCATGGGGTTAGCATAAAGTGAGCATGTTGGTAATGGGGAGACTTGTGGGTAACCATAGAACCCTTTTTTATCAGATATCTTTAGGTGAGAGGTCAGGAGACCCCTTTGAAAATGGCCATGCCAGTTTTTCCGTTGCCAAAGTTTAGCCTAACTTTGGAGCGCTATTTAGCCCCCTTCCTGACAAGCTAGCATGACATGGTTGGTACCAATGGATGCCTTAGGTCTTTTAGTTTCATATGATACCAGTATCTTCACTCTAGCTTTAAAAGCCCACTACAGCAGCTGAAAGACAGTAATGTCGCCCCAAGACACAGACGTCCTTGGGGAGTTTAAGAGGTTAAATGCTTAAAACGTTAAAGTATAAATAAGATAAAGTTCACTGAACTACTTAACTGCTAATACAGTGTATCACACCATTAAGACATTTTTTTTTTCATTTTCTTGCCATTTAGCCTGTCCACTCCCCAATGCACTGCAGGATTTGTCACTGCTTACATGGTCAGACCATAAAAAATTTACATCGTATTTTAATAATACAGGGCGAGTGAGCTCTGTAATGTGAAAATGTCATGAAATGGATTTTTCCTTTACATTTTTGATGAATCCTGTTTCATGCCTAAAGTGTTTGGACACTTTGTATAGTGGCAATAAATCATACATAACCGCATATAGTGTCCACGTGCCTCCAGGAGCAGAAATGTTTCATGATTTTATAAAAAACAGGCTCCCTCTGTGATGTACAGTCCAGTTTAGAGCTTTTTTTTATATCCGTCGTACAGTCATGGAAGGTAATTAAGTACATTTACTCATGTACTGTAATTAAGTACAGTTTTGAGGTCCTTGTGCTTTATTTGAGTATTTCCATTTGATGCTACCTTGTACTTTCACTCCACTACATTTTTACTTTTCAGATGAATATTTGACACAATGGATAATATCACAAGCTTTTAAAATATAACACATTGATACTGATACTTATATACTTTTACTTAAGTAGGATTTTTCATACAAGGCTTTTACTTGTAATGGAGTATTTTTACATTGCTGTATTGGTACTTTTACTAAAGTAAAGGTCTGATCTGAATACATCTTTCACTGCTGCTGTGATAAAATTCTTTTGAAACTTGATTTAAACCCAAGTGCAAAGTTGTTTTATTCTGAAATCAAATGAAACAACAAGCGTGAATTAATTATTTCATCTTGTCATCATTAGACACACCAATGAAAAGGAACTCTTGAGGAGACTGTGTGGAGCTCTGTATTATTATTATTATTATTATTATTATTATTATTATTATTATTATTATTATTATTATTATTATTATTATTATTGTATTAGCAGCAGAGAGTAAGCAGCCACAGATGGACCCACTGCTGTCATATTTTTTGAAGTCATATGCACAGAAACACACACTCACATACAGAAAATAACACACACACACAAACATGTATTTCACATACTGTATGTCAGCTAGTAGAAGAAGAAAATGAAATGTGTTTTGTTTTTATTGCCCTAATTATAGAAAGAGAATATTCATAAAAACTTCTACACTTTGTGGAATTAAATTAAGAATTTCAAACGCCTGGTTATTCAGATAAAATATATAATATGAATAATGTATAACTTTTATATACAGTATATATATTTTCTGTGTGAAATACAGTATGTGGTTTGCAGCAATGACTTCTTTTGAAAATATATGTCAATTGCCAGAAGTTGTTATTCATATGTAATATTATTGTGTGTCATTTAATCCCATGTGGGATGAACCATTTTAATGATATGACATGAAAATAAACAATTCATTCATTTATTCCCTCTTGCTGTACTTGAGAGGACCTAATACAGATGAGCAGCTCACACATACAGTATGTGGGTGAATGTTTATCTATGTAATGCAGCCCTTTAATGGCCTTGTTTGCTGTGTATGTTTGGGTTCAAATAAATTGAACTTAAACCCAAATACACTGACCTCCACACATCCAGTGAGATTCTGGCATTGACCGGGGGTGGAAGTTATATGACTGCGACAATTTCAGTTGCAGAGAAGGAAAACCAGCTACGAGCAGTTTATTAAATCTCCAGCAGATGTTGAAAATCTTACAAGTGTTAAAAGCTCATTAAGGTTTGACTCGTTAGACATCCGCTCTGCTGTGATTGTCTGGTGTGTTCATTATCGCTGGTCAACACGGACACCGAGGTGAAGACCTTTTTTTTTTACACCAAATTATTACTTTCTTTAAACATTCAGTTCCACAGAAACGAGAAAAAAATAGAAACATGATGGATTTTAGATGGATATTTACATATAAATGATTCTAAAACCAATTTTTCTCATTAAAGATTCTCATTATTAGAGTCTCTGATGCAGAAACTCTAATACATGCATTTGTCTCATCCAGACTTAATTACTGTAATGTTCTGTTCTCAGGTCTGTCACATGCTAGTACGAAAAGTCTTCAGATGGTTCAAAATTCTGCAGCTAGAATCTTAACTAAAACAAGAAACTTTGACCATATTACAATAATTCAAGCCTCCCTTCATTGACTCCCTATCCACGTTAGAGCAGCTTCTGATGGCTTATAAAATCATAAATAGACATGCCCCATCATACCTGTCTGATCTCCTTAAACCTTATATTCCATCTTGAGCTCTTTGCTCTCAAAATGCAGGGCTCCTGTGTGTACTTACCCTCTGTCAGGTGTCTCTCGGCTGGACCAGCACCCATCCTTGAACTGCTCTGCTTGCCTGGCTGTCGGCGCCACTTCCAGAGGTTTTGGATCTGGTTCCTCATCCAGCAGGAGTTTCAGCCTCACCTCATGTCTCTCTCTCTCTCTCTCTCTCTCTCTCTCTCTGTCCTGTGTTAATGATGTGTTTTTCTTGTCTCCTCTCCTGTGTGTGTGTGTGTGTGTGTGTGTGAATGGTGTGATCCCCTGTGTGCATGTTTAGTCTGTCCTCTTCCCAGGTCTCCATGGTGATGGAGTTTGCATGGCTCATGTCCTTTTTTGTTTTGGCAGCACCTGGAAGTTGCTTGGTATCCTCTTGATCACATTCTTCATATATATTATAAATCCATTATAATGCATTATATAATATTCTGTCATCCTGTTTTCTGTGCTGTATTTATGTAATTTGTCTTTCTTGTTCCATTCTGTACACACAACATCTATTACACGTCTGTCCGTCCTGGAGGTTTCTTCCATTCTTTCCCTGTTAAAGGGTTTTTAGGAAGTTTTTCCTTTTTCAAATCAAGGGTTTAAGGACAGGGGATGTTGTATTGCTGTACAGATTGTAAAAACCCTGTAAGCAAATTTGTGATTTATGATATTGGGCTATACAAATAAAATTTACTTGACTTGAATTGACTCTACTCCTTCTGAAAGATAAACCTTTTTTAATTGGAAATCTCTCTTCTAGGGAAAAACCATGCATCACAGATTATTTTCATTTCTAACTGCATGAAGCTCAGTAAGTCTGAGTTGGGGTGATGATGGGGTCGCTAGATAACAGCTTTAAATGTAATTAAACATGTTTATTTCATTCTGTCTTCATCTCTTAGTATTCATTTGCTTCAGAAATGTTCTCCAGTGCCATCTGTGCACCCATCGAGAGTTCGGAAGTCGCTCCTGGGTGACGATGTGGATTTCAGTTCCTCTTCACAGCGGGGAGGCTCAATCCTTTTTAGTCTCGGGGACATGAAAACAATGCTGTTATTTTCTGTGAGGCAGGGACGGGAACACTGTGGCACAGTTACTGTAGGGACAACTACCATTCAAATATAATTTAAAAGAGTAAAATAGAAAAATCTGCTCTGTTTTGTGTAACTGCTCTACAAAACAGTCTTATGTGATGGTTTATGACAGCAACCGTGCCTCCTTCCTAGACGTTATGTTTACATATATATATAACTAAATTGTTTTCCCAGTTATGTTGTGTTGGCAAACATAATTGCTGCATTTTTTTCAAATGAATGAAGCTACATTTATATATTGCTCTGAAGTCAGAGGAAGGAGGTCGGGGTGGATGCAGGACTCAGACACCACAGACCCGGGTTCACATTCTGAGTCCTGTGTGTGTTCAGGTTTACGTAACAAAAGCACTTTGGTTAAGTAAAAAGTAAAAGATTGTGGTTTCCATTAAATATTAATAAACATGTCTCGTGCTTCAATTGACTGGACACTTTTTTCTGTATTAAACTAAGAACACTAGTCTAACTTTTAACAAGTGCTGCCAGAGCCTGAACACGACCATAAAAAAGTTTAATACTGCTAAAGTTTTTACCAGTGTTTCTGCAGTTGTGCTGCAAGATCGGATATTTAGATGGGGAAAAAAACAACTAGAATCGAACAAGTTTTTTTTATTTTTATTTTTTTTTATTCCCAGTTCAACCAGAAACATCTAAAACAGTTTCTGTCAGACAGACAAAAACACAGTGCAAAATGACAGGGAAGAAGAGAAAGTCAGAGTTTACAGTGATGACGTACAACAGATGCTGTCAGGCATGACTCAAACCAGCAACATCAGGAGTACAAGAAACATGGGACCAACTCTGCCTGCAGGTTTCTTCATCTTATTACTTTCAAAGTATTAAAAACTTGTTTTTTTCTGTCTGTCCTGGGGATCAGAAAACTGACAGTTACAGCTGCAGGGGTCGCTATCATTATTATCTTGTATATAGAGCAGTATATACATACACACACACACACACACACACACATATATATGTATGTATGTATATATATATGTGTGTGTGTATATGTGTGTATAATGAGAACAAGCTGCTTTTGGAATGGAGTGGAAGACATGCAAGTAATACACAGAAAAGATCTCTAAAAGGTTGGAGGATTTGGTTCTAAAAATAATGTGAAAACCACACAGATTATTTGTAAAGGTTATGACCTGACCAGGGCCGTCATGCAGTCAGTTTAGGGAAATGTTAACATTCACACCAAACCAAGTTGTGAGCGGTAATTATATGTTTGGCTTCTATTTTTATGACTGCTGTAACGTTAATGTTAATGATTTGTGGGCTATAGTTAAAACCACTGGTGCTATAGTCACGTTAAAGGGAAATTCTGAAGCTGTAAGTAATTTATAAATTCATTCAAGTCAAACTGTTTTATGTGGTGAGCTGAGATTGGTTATTCATACCTCACACTGCAGTTAACAACGATTCTGCACGACTTCCAGCACAGCTGAGTGGCTCTGCTCAAGTTAATTATTGATAAAAACATACAGAAAATTTACTTTTGTTCATACACTATATTATTAAGACTAATTAAAAACACTTATTGTGAAAATAGAATTAAAAGATTTCTAAAGCCAAACCAAGTGGACACCATTGTTTATCCTGTTTACCAATAAATATAACTCTAATGATGTCACCTTTTTTAACACAAATTGATTAGTTATGGTTACTGATTATGATATGATTACTATGGTTCCAGTTATGGGATCTACATATCTTCATGTCCTTACAGTTTGCAGTATGCAGGCCGTCACATGCAGACAACTCAGATCACATATTAATGAGCTTGTGTCAGAGGCAATTCACACCAGAATATCTTGAAGTGTTTTAGTTTTCAATTGTCCGTCTCACAGAACAGATGTTTCTATTTCAAGAAAAGTATCAATCAACACCAACTTCAAGGGATGTGACCCAACACATTTTTGCCTATTTTTTTCACTTGCAGTCTTGGAGGTGAGTGAAGTTTAATCTACATAGGCAACCATCACATAAATCACATACTGTCTATATGTTGAGAACATGTCAGCTATATCTACAGGGATTAATCAAGAGCCCCATTTTCACTGTGAGCAGTGGTGAACAAAGAGAAACAAAATCAATTGATTAAAAACTATGCAGGCACAGTTTCTCTAACTTACAACCAGCAAGCTAAGGTATCCATATCTTGAAGGAGGTTTAACTTTAAAAACATGATCACAGAGCTGCCTTCTTCGATTGTGTTGAAGCAGATCTGCCACAGAAAATCGTCTTTATTTTAAGGCTACACTGCAGAAACTGACAGGAACAATGGCAGCGACGGGCTGTGACATGCATGTGAGATGACATGAATCTGTTAGGAGGCAGATTCTAGCTGCCAAGTTAGGAGGATTTTGTGGTTTGAGGACACATGGACTCCTATAAGTTGTTAAACTTCTTGATTTCAGAGCCTTTAAAACTCTTTTTTTGTCACTCAGAGACCAGCTAAAGATGGTATCGACACCTGAAGGGACTGACAACTTAAATAATATAGATGTTATAGATATAACCCAAGAACGGCCTGTTTTTTCACTCTTTGCTTGACAAGCTGACAGACTAGAGTTGCGTACATTTTTCTCTTCTATTTTCAGATGGTATTTGTTCAATCCAGGAAAAAATACTCACTGTAGATGTACAGTGTGGATCTTGAGAGATTTGATATTTTACACAGCAGAATAGAAGTAGGGAAAACAGAAGAGATGTCATCAGACAGATCCAAACCTGGAGTATCAGGTCTGTACAATTGCTAATTTCTTCACCTTTTATAGTTTTTGTTGCCTTTCAAGATGTCCTTTCTGTATTTTTTCTCAAATGTCAACAGACAGCCAAAGTATAACTGTCACAGATCAATAATACTGAAAATAATCCTGATAATACTATTAAATTACTATATTATTTAAAAGTGATATTTCTGTTTTCATACAACTTGTTTTGTAGAAATAATGGACATAAAACTAAATAAGACCCAAGTTTGATTAAACTGGAATTTTACATAGAGTAATTATCTACAGCTGTCAACTCTTTTGCTTCTCTATCACAAACTGATGTGACGCAACAGTGATTTAACCTTTAGCCAGTTCATTAAAGTAAACTGTTGTCATACTGTACATATGCAAGATGAACTGGCCCCAGTTTCCCATTAAAAATGAACTGTAAACAGCAAACAAGCTGTCTGTCTCTGTTAAACTCTGTAGTTTAATTCTTTTACTTGTAACAATGCTGGGAAGAGCTTGAGCTGTGAGCGCTGTCCATGGTCCTGAAAACATCTGTGGACTGGTTTTAGAGACTAATGTGTCTGTGGAGTACCAAACATCAAACTGCCTTTAATGTTAGTAGGATATTTTCTGACATCACATCACTGTGATCACATTCACAGAAATGTGATTAGCATTCAGGTACTTTCAAGTCTTTAAAGTACACGTAACATGAAAATCTCCCTGTGATGGACTTTGCCACAGGAGACTGCTGTTAACTTCCAAACGTGAGTGTCACATTTCCAAACACGAGTCAGGATTGGACGATTTGTTGTGTCAGTGACAATCCTGTCTCCTAAAAATTACATTCATCTACAATTATTTGCATTACATTATGTTTTGTCAGCTGCCTGGATAACTTTTAAACAATACAGTGAGTAAACATTGATATTGAATATATCTGCAAAATGTTCACTGGCTGCCTGACATGTTTTGCATGAGTTTTTTGCCTTTAATTGATGGTTGAAAGTGCAGAGAGTCTAGAAACGGGTTGAGAACCAGGTAAGACATGCAACAAATCAAACCAAATACATTGCAGTCATGTGGTAGTAAGTTACTACCACATGAACCATTAGATATATAACCATTAGAAACTCCAAAGTTAAAGACAGATCAACATCTTGGCTAAAAAAAACAGTGACTTAAGGCACAAGACAGGATCAAAATCACCTTTCACTAACCTTAATCTTAGTTGCCTGAATCTAACGTCACATAGGATGCAGGACGTGAACCCTGGTGTTAAAGTCCTACCCTTTGTGAGCCCGAACATCCAGTCCAACCTCCCCACTGCATGTCCTTTGTGCAGTACAGAGATGTCAAATAAGAAATCTTTTCTGAGAGGCCTTGCTTGTGCTTGGGGAAAAAAATCATTCCATGGGGGCTAAAAATAAAAGAAGAGGCACAAAGGCAAAAAATAGCCAAGAGTTAAAATGTTAAATATGTTTAGGTTTGTCATGTCAGAGATGAGGAAAAACCATGTGACAGACAGAAACAGAGGAAGAGGGGAAGCACAATGGGACTTAAGGAGGTTAAGGATGAGAGAGAAGAAGAAAAAAAGTAGTTGTGACTCGCCTTTGCTCGCAGTACATCAGCACGTCTGGAGTTTTTCCTCCAGAGTGGGAAACGCTTGCTAGTCAACCTGTTTCATCTTTTGGTATTTATAAAGAGCTACTTAACATTCACCAAAGAAGCAGCATCTGTGTAAAAACCCTCACACAGGAAATACCTAAGATGACGATCAGCTGTCAGATAGATGAGAAAAAAACCATCTCTGACAACCAAAGTGGTTATGAACTTTGAGAGCAACGTTTCCTCTTCAGCCGAAGGGAAAACAGACATTCTCCTCCTCTAGTGTGTCATCTCTGAGGTGAGATTGACGCTGTCAGTTTGTCAGCTGAAATGTAGGATGACTAACTTCAATCTGACACCGCTGCGTTTGTTCAGAGAAATGTGGGCTGGTGCAGAGGTGACAATTGTGGTTTCACGTTCAAAGCCTGAAAAGAGAGACAGATGTAGTCCAGAGATGAAGTAGTGACTCGAGGTTGGATGCAACCCTAATGCGGCTGATCTCTGCCAAAGCTTTCACTTCACTGTATTTTCTTACATTTATAATTTCAGTAAAACAAACACTTTATTAGAGAAAAAAGAAATAATTGTTATATCAATTCATTGTGGTAGATTTAAGTATGTGTTGGAAGAGATTGGAGGTACTGGTGTTGAGTTTGCTGATATGAACCCAAAAGGGGCAACTGTTTAATGTATTGTGTGGGACTGTGTTACAATTTGGAGCTTGGCTAGCCAGCCTTTTACACATACAATAAAACCTGAACTGCCTACATTAAAAGGTGAACAGGCTGGTCAAAGTCAGGAGAGGCCGACTGATCTGACTCCCTGATACCACCACCACGAGAATGTTGTTTTGCAAAGGTGATACAGAGACAAGTCCTGTGAGTCAAACTGGTTCCTCCTTAAAGGATAGGTTCATGTTTTTTTCAAGTCTGGCTTAATAAAATACTGATGTGCCAATATGTATGTGGAGACGGGTCTTGGTTGCTCTAATGACTCCTACTCTCCACACTGACCCTGAAGATATTCTGTCAGAACAGAGTGCCCTGAAGAAGTGAGGCACAAAATCTACAACCCTCGTTCCAAAGTTCAGCTGAAGCTTAAATGAGGCTTCAGCAGTCTAAGTTAGCAAAAATCAAGTCAATGTCTTCCGAAGTTACAGTCTGTTTAGAACCAAATTTTATGTCACTCATTTTGACATACTTTACTAATCAAAACAAACAGTTGAGAGCCCTGCAGGACTTGCAAATTCATCTGCCATGTGCAAGAGACAATAGAACTTTTTCGCAGCAGATATTTTGATTTCGCATAGCAGGAAAAGTGGAACTGATAATATTAACAATGGCTCAGTTCCATTGAAGTGTCCAAGGAAGCCATAATGGTGAACCATCAGACACTTTATACCAGGGTGATGAGTTTAAAAAAAATGGGATTCATCACTAATGTTATTGATTGTACCTGTGCTTTTCCTGCTTTTGACATGTCAAAACCTCTGCTGTGAAAATGTTCTACTGATTGTGAAGCGTAACACTGCCACCATTTGCAATATGCGTGGAAGCAGTGGTTGCAATTGGTTTTTGTGAACAGGTGGTGCGCAATAACCCTATTGTTAGACAAGAACTTCAACATTGTCACTGAATGTAATTGGGTTTTTTTTGAAATTGCCAAAAGTTTGTTTAACATTGCTACACTCACATCCACCACCCCCAACTCTGTCTCCTACAAATAACATTCATATACAACTAAATTGCAACAGCAAATACATTTTGCAGGAAACAACACTGGCTGAATTATGTTTTTCCTCTAAACATAATGAGAAAATGTTAATTAACATATTTGGCAAGTTGCAAATATGTTGATACTGAAGGTATGAGTGAAATATTCAGAGACAACATATCTAGACACCAAAATATCCAATTTTGCATAACAATATACACTAGTAGAAAGTCCATCAATCCCTGTAGATAAGGCTCACATGTGATTTATGTGATGGTTGCCTATGTAGATTAAACTTCACTCACCTCCAAGACTGCAAGTGAAAAAAATAGGCAAAAATGTGTCGGGTCACATCTCTTGAAGTCGGTGTTGATTGATACTTTTCTTGAAATAGAAACATCTATTCTGTGAGACAGACAATTGAAAACTAAAACAATTCTGGTGTGAATTGTCTCTGACACAAGCTCATTAATATGTGTTCTGAGTTGTCTGCATGTGGCGGCCTGCATACTGCAAACTGTAAGAACATGGAGGTATATAGATCCCATAACTGGAACCACAGTAATCTTAACTAATCAATTTGTTGCAAAAGGGGGTGACATCATTAAGAGTCATATTTATAGATACAGGATAAATAATCATGTCCACTTGGCTTGGTTTTAGAAATTGTTAAATTCTATTTTCACAATAAGTGTTTTTAATTAGTCTTAATACGATAGTATATAAACAAAAGTAGATTTTCTGTATGTTTTTATTAATATTTAACTCTCTAGCATCAGTGGTTTTAACTATAACCCACAAGTCATTAACATTAATGTTACAGCAGTTTGATCATAAAAATAGAAGCCAAAGCAAATAATTACCGCTAACAACTTGGTTTGGTGTGAATTTCCTTAAACTGATTGCATGACGGCTCTGGTCAGGTTACTTACATAACCCGAACATAACCTTTACAAATAAACTGTGTGGTTTTCACATTATTTTTGGAACCTTTTAGAGATCTTTTCCGTGTATTTCTTGCATGTCTTCCACTTTCATGCAGTATAATAAAGCAGTCTTGTCACAGATAATGAACTTCAATAGAAAAGTAAAGCAGCTTGTTCTCATCTAATAATGATAGTGACCCCTGCAGCTTTAACTGTCAGAGTTTTCTGATCCCCAGGACAGACAGAAAAAACAAGGTTTCAATACTTTGAAATTCATAAGATGAAGAAACCTGCGGGCAGAGTTGGTCCCATGCTTCTTGTACTCCTGATGTTGCAGGTTTGAGTCTGCCTGACAGCATTTGCTGTACGTCATCACTGTAAGCTCTGACTTTCTCCTCTTCCCTGTCATTTTCCAGTTTGTCTTTGTCTGAATATTGTCTTTATCTTAGCTGTCACTTAAAGCTCAAGTATCTTGTGGTGGTGTGAGTGACTGTCCTCTCTCTGTAGCAAAGCCATGATTAGCATTACTTTGTCACGGCGCCACAAAAAGTGACAATTTACTGACAATTTACCCCTTTGTCCTTCAGGTATGAGCACTTGCTGTCCTCCCCATAACAACATCATTGTCGCTCTGTCATCAACTCTGTCTTCTAGACATTATGTTCATGTATGACTTCATTGCAACAGTAATATATTTTGCAGGAAACGTAATGCTGCTGAATCACATTTTCTCTCAACATAATGAGAAAATGTTAATTAATGTATCAATGTAACGTATAGAGTGAAATTAAGACAACATAGTTCTTTTTTTCCCACCAAAATATCTGATCTTGCAGTAAAATATCTGCTAGTAGAAACTACAGCAATATTAAACTTTTTATAGTTATTTTTAGGATCTGGTAGCACTTGGTTAAAATTGTCTTTCTCATGTTTATCATCATTTAACTGAAACCACTATTTTTCACTAACATGAACCAAAGTGCTTTTATTGTCTAAACCTGAACACACACACAGGACTCAGGATGTGAAACTCGCTCTTTGCTGTTTGCATCTTCTACGTCCACCATCCACCCTGACTTCCTCCCTCTGACTGCAGAGCGATATACATTATCAGTCAAAAGTGTTGGCACACTTTCTCATGCAAGTGAATGGGAAGGCATGTCCAAACTTCTGACTGGTATAAATGTAGCTTCATTCATTAAAACGTTGCCTATGAACATAATCCAGGCAGCGATTACGTTTGCCAACACAACATTATTGGGAAAACAATTTAGCAGTATACAAACAGACTTTCTAGGAGACAGGGTTGACCAGCTTGACCTCCACCCACTTCCTTTCCATCTCGCTATATGAAAGGCACACTACTACTTCCTGCAGTGGCACTGAATGTTGGCGTTAGACGTAAATCATGCACTGCAGAATTATCCAATATAGATGTAACTCTCAGGGTTACTAGTCTGCAAGGAAATTGGATGCATTTATGAGTCACAAACAGGAGCAAGAACATCGTCATGCCAGATTTGTGTGTGTTTGCTAAGGCTATAGTAGTATATCCTGCGGCTCCTATAGCATTAGTTATACCATATATGGGACTATGTTTTAAGTTTAATATGTACAGGATGTAAAGAATCCAGTTTGGTTGCTGAACAATTCTTTCCTTTTGCATAAGAAAATTCATTAGATGTGTTAATTTTCAGATTTTTTTTGCAGAGTTTAGAGATATAAATAGGAATTATAATGTATTTTTGTGTGTTTCACAAATATTTCATAATGCATTGTTGCACACAAATTGCAGATAAATGTATAAGTCCTTCAGGGCTCTCGTATGCTCATGTGTGGACCGTCAGTATATAGCGTTTGTTTTAACCAGTGAAATGTTTTATTTTCTAACCGAACCGTACAGTCACCAGCATGCATGTAGTTTCTTATTCCTTCCTTTTTCTTTCTTTCTGTCTTTATTTAGGGAGATAAATAAGACAACAAACACTGAATAATTTTGTTTTTATTCAGAAGGAGAGGAGGAGTGTTTAGTCGGTTTTTCATCTCTGCGGGGAAACAGTCCATAGAGAGGAAGAAGAAGAAAGAGAGACAGATGGAGAGATGAACTGTTAACCTCTGTACTCTGAAGGCCCGAGTGACAGCTGTAAATGTCAGAGGTCAGTTCTATGTTCAGTGTCAGTCTATGATGGACAGAGCGACAGAGAGAGGAGCTAAAGATCACATGAGGAGGACAAACACATTATTGCAAGAAAGAAAAAAAATGAGAGAAAGAAAGAATTATGAAAAACTCTTTTGTGGTGCATTTATTGACTATCAGACACCCACGATTTGGTAAGGCAGCTGCAGGACAACATGGTATTCATGAGCTGTGTTTTCATAAAAATCTAACAGAAGATAAACATGGATATTCAGGAGAAGGTCAGAAGAATTTTGTCACTTTCTGTAAAAAGAAAGATCGCTGTTTAGCAACTGAAAGTCTCAAGTGTCAGAGCAAGTTTAACGTTTTTACAAGCAGTTTGAAGTGAAATTAACCGAGACCAACGGCTGCCTGGAGGGAAGGAAACCAATCAAACGGTTAATGACCTGATTTGTAAAATAGGCAGCAGAAATGTACAGAAGTGTGTATATATATATATATAAGCACAAGTAAGACCAAAACATGTAAAATCAATGCTGTGTTCCTTTCATGTTTCTATAATAACTGCACTGCCTTTTATTTATTTATTTCATTTAATCTTTATTTAACCAGGCAGTCTCATTGAGATTAAGATCTCTTATCCAAGAGAGACTTGATAACAAAAAAACCCACTCATGAGACAAGAACACAATCAGCAAACAGAATAAACAAGGAATTAATAAAAACAGTTATAAGATTCATAAAAAAGCATCAGATAATAAAGCTTGAAAATCTCTGAGGGGGATGTAAGACTCAAGTTTGAAGGCATTTTGCATTTAAAAGGTGCACAATACCTGAAACCAGTTCTGCCAACATTAATGTGAACATGATGGACATCTGAGGTTCAGTTGTTACTGGATTGTGTTTCCGTAGTTAGTAGATTTAAATGAGACGAGCTGTGAGGTAGTTTGGAAGCTTTATAGCACTTTAATGCACTATGATACATATGGTTTAACTGCTGAAGTGTTGATGAGGCTGCATCACAATACCGAATATCTCCATAGTCAAGGACAGACATGAAGGTTGACCGCACAATAGTTTTACAGTTGGAGGACGACAAAGATCCTTTGATTTTATACAAGATCAGTTTGTTATTTTAAATTTTTGAGTCAAATGTTGAATATGAATCCTCAATGATGTATACGTCTTCAGATGTTTGTGTTTTGACATTTACTTTTTTGACATTTACTAAGCTGATTGTTTCTCTTTAACGCAGATGATGGAAAAACATGCTTGCATTTTTAAAATGCCACTGAACACTTTAGAATTAAATAGTGGACGTATAGTAATATAAAGAGAGAGAAAGAAAAGGTTGAGAGGGAGAAAGAAAGAGAAAGGGGAGTGTAATTGTCTTTGCTGCTCTGTTCTGTCACCCATCTCTTTCTATTTATAGGTTGACATTTTACCATCTACAGAACAAGCCCAAACAACACAGTGATGGATAGATACTGTGTGTGTGTGTGTGTGTGTGTGTGTGTGTGTTTGTGTGTGTGCATGCATGCGTGTGTGTGTGTGTACATTCCCAAAGAGCAGAGTGATGGATAGCGACTGTGCATTTAATAGTTTGACGCCTTCATTGCAGACCCTGTGTGTGTGTGTGTGTGTGTGTGTGTGTGTGTGTGTTTCTACAGGTTAGTGAGGGATGCCTGTGTCTATGTATTGGACTCTGGTCTTTCTGTTCATTTTTTATTATTATTATTGTTTTATCTACATTTTTAATTACAAAAGAAAAGAAAAAACACAAAAACTTTCTGTTTATGTTTGTCTGCAGTGTGTGTGTGTGTGTTTGTGTGTGTGTGTGTGTGTGTGTGTGTGTACCAGGTATTCCTCATGTTGCGAGAACTCACCTCCCTTATGGGGACAAAAATCAAGTCCCCTTAACATAAATCATTAATTTTAGGGTGAAGACTTGGTTTAAGTTAAGGTTAGTTTAGGGTTATGTTAAGGTTAGGTTTAGGCATGTGGTGGTTATGGTTAAAGTCAGGATACGTCTCCAGGAAATGAATGTAAGTCAATGTAATGTCCTCTGAAGTGATGGAAACATGACTGTGTGTGTGTGTGTGTGTGTGTGTGTGTGTGTGTGTGTCAGGAGTTAACCTGGAAATGTTTGCTGCATCCTTTCATGCTATAAAAAAACATAGCATGTCCACTTTTTATGTCTACATGCTTAAAATAGGGTTGTTAATGAGGTTTGAGTGTCCAGAGGTGGAGAGTCAATAAATATTATTACATCATACATTTATTCAAGTTGATTGGTAATATACCTGGATGTATCATTTATATACCCAATGTACTGGATCCATAAAAGCACATCTACAGAATTATGCCAAAATATCAGTAAGTAAACATTTATTTATATAGAACCTTTCAAAACAAAGGTTATAAAGTGCTTCACATTCAAAACATTAAATGAGCATGATAGTAACAATAAGATTTAGATTGAGGCTACTAATTAGACAATAAAATAGTTTACAAAACAGAAATAATATCAACAAAAATCGACATTATACATTTTACAAAACGGCAAACATCAGTTGAAAAAAGTGAGAGAATAAAAGTGAGTTTTGAGAAGCTTTTAAAAAGTTTTGGTTGAACTGGGTGAACTGGATTATCTCTTATTATTAAGAGGGAAAGTACTCCAAAGTTTAGGGGCAAAGACAGCAAATCCTCATTTCCCTTCATCAAGCTCCTTGAACATCCAGTATACACAACTTACATTTCATTATAAACAGCAGGAGAAACTAATGGTTCAGTATCTGCCTCAAGGATGTGGACAAGACAGGTCGGGGATCAAAGATTAACATCTGTCCTGCTAAGATAATATAATACATTTCTGAAGGGATCAATGCAGGCATTTCAAATGAGACCTGGGTGGAGTTCATATGAAGGTGTTGGTGAAAATTTGGGGGTTTGCAAAGATTTTGAAGGTGACTGTTCTTACCATTAGTCTACAATGAGATTGAGACCATAATGACTCGGGAAAAAAATAAAAGATTAACTTAATATTTCTACAGAGAAGAGTCAATTGAAACATCTAGCAGCCTTCGGTGGCACTTTAAGCTACTTCTACATTGGCTTCAACGTTTAGCTAATAGATGGTAAATGGTAGTTACCACTCGGTCCAGACAGAACAGGAAACTTTGCAGATTAATAAAGCCCCGAGATATACACAGATTTTTACACTCAAGTTGAAAATTTTAACTTGCGCAGATGCATCTTTGCATTAATTTGCGCCGCCCCTGGCGAATTCACATCTACTCATGTCTTTCAATCGACTTTACATGCAGTTGCGCCGCCTATTAAATTCTACGTTCTGTCTGAACACACCAAGACTTCTGGAGGGGCCAGGAACTCATCTGGTCAATGATTCGAGTCCTGTTTCATTAAGTTACAGCAGTGGGATGTCATATTATGGATAAATACGATAAAATATGTCTAAAAAAAAAAACCTTTGCTCTCTGTTAGTTCCAATCCAGTTCTAATCTCAATGGTTCTTAGTGGAAACAGAAACAAGAAAGTTAACAAGAGACTTGTAGACTTCAGTTGATGGGATTCTTTAGTTCTTCAGACTCTAGAAGAGCCAGAAGTTGCTGAAAAACAGCGAACATGTTCAATGAATGAAGAAAGTCATCACTTCAGTTCTGAATCCAGACTTTCTGTGGCCTCTTTTTACAAGAGTGTATTTGCAAAGCTACTCTCTCCTCCCACAGCTGTGAGGAGAGGTAGGAGGTTTGCTTGCATTGCATCCAAAGACGCAAAACCCCCCGCGGTGCTTTGTACATTTATACCAACCCCACATACCTCCACCCTCCCTGCATCCCCAACCCAAAGCCTGCTGAGAATAGATCAGTGTCTGTGACTGTGATGATTTAATCAATTCTGGGATATTGTCTCACTTCTACGTCCTTTGGTACTCCTTATCATTTTCTATATTTGTCTTAGTGGTGTTTCCATCCAGCAGCCGAGAAGTTGGAGAGTCAGATGGGTAGAAGCATCCTACCACCTGCTGTGTTTGGCTCCATGATGAAGTTGGAGTACATGGATGGTCGCAGTCTGTTGTGTGTGTGTGGTACAAACGGTCTGTACATACACTGTTCATGCAGAGTGTGTATAGTGAGGAAGGTTTTGGAGGGTTACCACATGACAATTATCCATATTGGCACAGAAAATGTTTATGTTACCTCAGGGAGAGAAAGAAAATGGATCAATGAAGGAGAGCAGAAAGAAGAAAAGTAGGCTGAGAGATTTCCGGGAAAAGTTAAGTGACAAAGTTGCAGTTAAACTCTAAACATTTTAGAATATGAACAACAAAAACAACACAGTTCTTGGGAAGATTTGTAAGTCAGTTTGGATGTGAGGGGGTGTTCGGTGTGTCCAGTTCACTGTATGCAAATCATTAATGAATATTCAAAAGTAGCACAGGAAATGTTTGAGATGCACCAAGTTTGAGAAACACTAACCCACCTGTTATGAATTTTATGATTAAAATAACAGCAAAATACAGCTACTGCTGCAGACTATTTGCTGAAATGGTGACCAATAAAACCATAACGGTGTAATTACAACAGTGTTGAAATGCCTTGGTTAAAAGGTTCCTTTGGGTTTACTTTGTATATAAACACGATTTTGTTTACATCCAATGTTTTTCACAAAAACTTTAGTCTTGACTTATTTTCTACCTCATAAAACTTTCAGAAAGTTCTTTTGTTTACTTCTTGAAAATGACAATAACAACTATGTGGATAATGACTTCAGAATGACTGACAGAGTGTACACACTCCCCCTGATAGTGTGAGATACTTTAAATAAAGACCCATGGCAAACATGAACTCAGTGGTATTAAAACTGCATGAGGGTGAATTGGGTGCATTTGACTGGGATCCCCCAGGACAGAAACATCATTCATATCATTGTTTTAAGAAACAGAAAACAATGATATGAAGTCATGAGAACAAACTGATTGACAAAGTCATGAAATATTGTAATGATAGAATAAAGTACCTTTGAGATATGACAAAGTAAACCTCTGGGGTTAGTTACATGATGCTGATGTCATCACAAATACAATTTCTGGCAACAATCGACAGCTGATCAAGATCAGCTGATTATCAATGCCTGAAGAAAGTCACAAATACAGTCACATACAACATACTGTATATACACAGAATGTCCCAACAATTCATTCATGGTTTTTTATCAAAATATATACAATGAGAAAAAAAGATGTAACAGATTTTTACAATACTTTTTAAACATCATTTAAAATATCAAACAGACCGAGGTTAAAAAGGACAACATTTTAAATACCACTTCCAAGAGAAGGAACAAAGGTTTTTTTCATGTTTTCCATCTGCCTGATGGAGACCCAGTGATGTTTAAATGTTGCCTTTTTCAGTCAATAATAAAAAAGACTTTGGGAGCTTTAATCCAGTGAGCAGACACTCTGCTTTTTCCCTTCATTTCATTTTATTGTCCTGCAGCTGCAGCAACACACTCACACACACTATCTCTTTGCCTTTTCCCTGCACTTCTTCAAGAGCTGAAGTCTTCTGTTCTACCACCCTGCATCGCTCAATATCTGACCTTCAGTTATCATATAAATGTTGAGAGATGAATTTTTCCAGTAAATGCAACTTCATCTATCACAAAAATGGCATAAAGAGTCTAAGATCTGGTTTCTGCACAACACAGATGTACATAAAAAAATAAAAGCTGTGTTCTAAAAATGACCCTGTCAACTACAAACTTACATAACTCTCTGTTTCATCTAATTCTGGTTTTTCTTCTGCCATGATGTGTGCTAATTTTATGATATCAACCATTTTGTCAGAGTGGCACTTCTTCCCTGAGTTGAGTGTCTTTGGAAGTTTTTTTTAAAATATCCCTTCAGTGTTCAGTCACAACATGCATTCAGGCTGCAGAGTGTCATACAGCACTACTGCAGCTGCGGCTCATTTGGGATGAGTGTCAGGCGAGTTAAACACTCATCTGATATCAAACTGAATATTTAATCAACCCGTCTCCTTGCTCAAGTGATGAATAGCAGATCCCCGTTCTCTCCCTGTTCTCATTTCAACCCCTGTTCCCCCTTTCATCATCCTCCGGTGGGATGTGCTGTACGACTGAGGCTGAGCGGTTTTTGCTTTTTAGTGAAAGAAAATAAGAGAAAAAAATAAAAGAAATGACAAAAATGTAACTTTTCTGTAATAGTTTCATTCATAGGATACAAAAATGTATCATTGTTTGTTGCTTGATACTATTGTTTATGCTCTTGTGTCCTGCCTTTTAGGTTTGAGGTTTGATTGATTAAATCTGAGTATCCAGTATCACATTAGGAAATGAGATTAGCAGCCTATGATATGAATTATTGACCAAATATGAATATGACTCTTTGAAATAACAGGTGTAGCAGATCCTGTGCTGGTGTTAGAGTAGAGATTCTTTCTCTTTGCCCGAGACCATGACTCATGCCAGGTTTGAGTGTCGAGACATAAAATGGGCATCAGGCACGAAAATTGATAGTTTTATTCCTTTTAATGCATCACAGCGGACGACAACCAATGTTTTGACGAGTGACGAGTGAATCAGAATTGTGTTCCCTGACGTTGACCAGTAAATGTCACCAGAAATGTCAAATTTTTGCAGCTTTTGGTCTATTCTATTACACAAAGCACATTTTATCATGTTTTATATTATACATGTTTATTTATAGCTTGGGTTTTTATAATTTTTATTGCATTTATTGAGAATAATGTATAAAATTTAAATGATTTATCTCAGTTTTATGTGTGTTTTGGGTTTTTGTCATGATTTGCTGTGTTTTGCATGTTTTGTACGTGTGTTAATCAGAGTTATGGACTTCCAGCTGTGTTTAGTTGAGTGACTCCACCCTCACTGGTAGGATAGGTCGGCACTTGTGTTACCTGTGTTGTTAAATAGACGATAAGCAGAGGACGAGGGGAGACGAAGTTCTTTTAACAGTGGAAAACATCATTTTCGCTGGTAAAATTGAACCTTTCTGACACCCACCTGAAAAGAAGGTATGATGATGTTGGGGCTGCTCATGCTGCGAGGTGGAACTGTGAAGCAGAGGAGAGGTTTGTGGCGCTATGGCAACCAGACAGCCAGTATCATACACGCTGCTTTGCACGTATTGTTTGTTTACATTCTTGTTCCCAGAAGTCGGACCTTGATACTTCCTGTTACCAGTATGTACCTGTGTGTACAATGTGTGTCTGTCATATAAAAGTTTTACACAGTAAAAGTAAAGTGAGGATACCTTCAAAAATAATGCCACCAACAGTTTTTATTTATCAATGAACCTCATACAAAGTTCAGTAAACAGAAGAAACCCAAACGATCCCAGACTGAGTCCATGATGTTGAGATCAGGGCTCTGTGGGGGCCAAACCATCTGTTGCACCATCTTGTTCTTCTTGTTATTGAAAACAGTTCTTTATGACTCTGACTGTATGTTTGGATTTGTTATCATGCTGCAAAATGAATACGGGATCAATCGGATGCTCCCTGATGGTACTCCATGATGGATACAAATCTACAAGTCTAAAGCGCCTAAAACATTTGAACAGTACTGTATATAATTCAACTAATTCCATCTTATCAGACACAAATATAATATAGTCTGAACCTGGTGTAACCCAAGATTAATTTTGGGTAACTTACTTACAGAATTATCAACTAATGTAATTTGCTGCTGGTGACATTTGTCATTTCTACCAGTAAAAGTGAAGCACAGAGTGAGGAGGGATAAAATATTTGATATGAGAGTTGTCAGCCTTGGAGCTTAACAAATTAAGGAACTTCATCAACCTGGAACCAGATCCAAAATCAAAGCAGTTGTGGGAACCAAGCGGCAACCTCTGGGGCTGTAAAATGAAGTCAATGTGGAAGTGCCAAAATCTGCAGTTCCTTGAATGGCCACTTGAGGCTCCAAAGCGAGTCAATCCACATAGACCCCCATGTTAAAATGCCCAACTTTACAGCCGAAATAAACATGTTTACAGCTTGGTACAAAAAATGGTTTTGGTCTCTGTAGCTAATTTCTCCTTTCATGACAACTGTACGGGAGGTGAATTTTTTTATAACTCAACCGTTTAAATTTTATTAAGCTGTAAAGTTTTGCATAATGAAGGACATGGCTTCTTTAAGTGACAGGTCCACCAGCCGCTAGGTGGCTTGTTTCAGCCATTCGGCCCGCCTCTTTGCCCGTTTTTGATTGGCTGGGAGTT
The DNA here is from genome assembly GCF_963924715.1 of Thunnus thynnus. Taxonomy (NCBI): domain Eukaryota; kingdom Metazoa; phylum Chordata; class Actinopteri; order Scombriformes; family Scombridae; genus Thunnus; species Thunnus thynnus. The sequence continues at coordinate 31,111,176 of NC_089523.1, forward strand.
AGGCAGCGTCATGCACTGCAAAGATGGCGACGGCCGGAGCGGCTCACTTTGAGCTTCAAAACCGCTCTTCAGAAACCAACGGGTGACGTCACGGTAACTACGTCCATATTTTTATACAGTCTATTGTGGGAACACAATCCTGCTACAATTGTGTTTTATCGTCCTTGTGTATTCTGTCTGAAATGCAGTATTAAAAATAAAGTTTTAATTCTGTTATTATCATAGTCATTCAGGACAGTCAACAGACTTCATCGTGGACAGAAGCATTTCATAATATTTCATATAAGTTTTTAATTTCCCAAACTGCCATTTTCTTCTGGACTCATTTCCCAGAATCCCCTTCAACACCACTGTTTCTTTGAGCATTTAAGTTGTTATTCTCTATGAAAACAACCACAGAGCCTGTTACGGACAGTGTCTTACAGACGGAGGGATGAGTTTCCTCCATCAAGTCCTCCAGTGGAGTGACACGTTAAAAATGAAAGCGAAACCAACCACTCGTCTCACCGACGCATGGACAGACAGCTGGAAATGAACCTGTCATCTTTTAATTTGCTTCATTCTACACCTGCCTGCCCGCCCGTCTCTTCGTCTGTCTGTTTCTGTCGCTGTCATTCACTTTCCTTTTATCTGCCGTTCAGATAGACAGATGGTCGGTCGGTCTCTTCCTTCCTCGCCTGTCTCTTTCATTCTTTGTTTCTCTGTCTTTAATTACCCGTTTATGTCTCACTTGTTATCGCTTCCTCCTCCTGTCTTTTCATTTGATGTGTTTAATTCTCCAGTTGACCCGCTACATGTTTCAGTCTCTGTCTTTCATATTGTTGTTGTGACACAGGTTAGAAACACTGTCAAAAACAAATGTACAACTTGATAGACTATTGTTGACTTTATTGTCAAGTCGAAGCAGCTCTTTATCATTTATCACTGGACCAAATTTAGAGTTTTTATACAAATAAGCAGTGATGGAGTGATGCGCTGTAGTGATGGCCAGGACAGGTTTGGTCTTCTTATTTTTGTTCCCTAACTACAAATTGTTCTAAGAGTGCAGGAATCTCTCTGTATCAGACAATGTAAGAAAAAGAGAAGATTGTTGTATCACAGTGTTGCAGTGAATGTTTCAGGTCTCAGCAATCAACTAGACACGGTACAAGTGGATTGATCAGTGATTCATCAGTGATGCTGAAGATGTACTGGACTGCTGTGGTGAAGAGGGAGCTCAGCCTGAGACTGAAGGAGCTCAGAGTAGAAGTAGAAAAGGAGGCAGTTTAGGTGGTTCAGGCATCTGATCAAGATTCGTCCTGGTCGCCTCCCGGTGGAGGTATTCCAGACACGTCCACCTGTAAAGTAGACTCTGGTGGGATCACATATTGTGAATTTCCATTCTGGGGATCAATACAGTCTTATCTTTCTGGCCTGGAAACGCTTCGGAAGCCACCAGGAGGAGATGGAGGAAGTGGCTGCGGAGAAAGATGTTTCCTTACATACCCTGCTGTTACCTTGATCGAGAACTGGGTAAACAGCGGGTGGTGTTTGTCATGATTTGGTGAATGTGGTCACTGGTGGTAGAGTTTTGTTGGAAATTACATGTGCTGACCGCTCTCAGGCCAGCAAACAGGCCTTCAACAGCAAACAGCTCCGTCAGAAATACAACAGAAGAAAGAATATATGACCAAAGAAGACTGTCAACAGAACAATGTCATCTTACATGGTCATATTGAACTCAGAGGCATCGTGCCCATTCAACTTGTAAAACTCAATTTTCACAATAAGAGTTTTTAATAAGCCTTAATAATATAGTATATAAACAAACGTCTCTTTATTGGTATTTAACACTGCCTGCTACACACAGACCCCCCCCTCTCTGTTTAGGTTTCCTTCCAGCTAGAAAACTCTATGTAGTATCAGCAGAGCTCGTAGAGCCGCTCAGCTGCGACTGGAAGTCGTGTAGAATTGTTGTTAACCACAGTGTGAAGTATGAATAACCAATCTCAGCTCACCACATAAAACAGTTTGACTTGAATGAATCTGTAAATTACTTACAGGCTCAAAATGTCACTATTTAAAGTGACTTCAACCTCAATTCAGTTCAATTCAATTTTATTTATATTATAACGCCAAATCATAACAAAAGTTATCTCAGGGCACTTTTCACATACAGAAGGTCTAGACTGTACTCTCTAATTTACAGAGACCCCATGAACATTCCCCCATGAGCAAACAGTTGGCAACAGCGGCAAGGAAAAACTCCCCTTTAACATCAGTGGTTTTAACTATAACAAAATTATTGTTCCTCTTCTCCCAGAAAAAAAGTAATTCAAAACAAAGCTCCTGCATTTCTACACCAACTAACCTTTGAATTAAGTCAAGAAACAGCAATAGTCAAGATTAATTAGATTGAGGGTGCTATAAAAATCAAGAACAGTATATAATTGGGTGGATCAGGACAGAAATGATTATTAGAAGGATGGTTATTTCATGTTTGAAATTATATTTATTAAAACATTATGCAGCCTAAAATGGTAGTAGGTCACATAAAACCTGTTGGCCTATTGGGAATTGCGAGAACACAAAGCGTCCCCGTAACCATAGTAACTCATCTTACTCCTTCATGCACATGGCGTGAAAGGAGAGTGAGAGACACTGTGCTGCTGCCAGAAGAGCTGCTGACTGAGATTACTCTGAGCAGCATGCATGGGAATAAATTACAATATAATAGATTTGTGTATATTTTGTATATAACACGCTGCTGCACGGTGCTGCTGTTGTGCTGTGCTGCTCTGTCTTGTCTGTCTGTGCGCTGTCAATGTCCTCTTTTTGCACCGTGACGTTATCAGTTATGAATTTGTTTTTTCACTGTGTGAGAAAAGCGTGTGAAAAGTGTCTCAGTCTCACGGTCATTGCGTGAGACTTGGCAGCCCTGCTCATGACTGAAAGTTGGCTTTTGTATTAAATTAAATGTGCACATGTGCAGCTGTTTCCCAGGAACAATTCACCACTTACAATTATCTCTAAATCAATTACATGCCCGACCTATTAATTTAAGACTCGTAACTCGACCTGTAATCAGATATGCTCGGGCTGGCATTGGGAGTATAAGCAAAAGCTTGGAGTGCCAGGGTGCTGCAGGGCTGAAGGTTAAAAAATACAGTTAAACAATAAAAATCAGTCCATTCACACACACACACACACACACACACACACACACACACACACAGACAAACTGAAGCCCTCTGTCTCCCGCTGACTCTTTACTGTAACAGAGTGTCTCTCTCACACTATTAAAGCTGTGATCAGCTTAAATGACCATGTTTTCAAGGTCATGTCAGGGTCGCCCAGGTTAACTGGATTTACAGAAAAACCATGAAGAGAACGAGCTGCAGAGTCAATTAGCCTCATCCGTGACTTCGCGCTGGCTGCCAAGACGAGAGGAGAGTTCAATCAAGAAAATTGAATTGCAGCCGAATGAATTGCCACCTATTTATCACAGTGTTTACAGATGGAGAGAGGGGAGGCTGAGGAAGTGCATGTGATTGGGATGTCTCCTGCACATCCAGCAGTGAGGAGACCGAGAACACGTCAACCACCTTGCGTAGCCCGCCACCTTAACAAAGACCTGGATAAGCAACAGGAAATGATGGACCACTTGTGTAACCACAGTGACGTACTTCAATGACTATCTTTGATGACAGTGACCCCGGAGTGGTTTCATGAACCAACTAAAACTGACTCGGCCAATGATGATAACTTTATTAAAAGGTCATCATGATAACACAGAGAAAGAGCCAGAAAGTCCTTCAAAATAATTGGAAGTTTGCTGTAGAGAACAGATTGATTTTAACCTTCCAATAGCTAGGGACATGCAGAAATACTCTATATACAGTACATACAACCTTCTTTAAGGCAACACCAAGAAAGAAAAGCTACATTTTACTCAGTATTTACTGTATATGGTATACTTTCCTACATAGACTGGATAATAAGACAACCCGACAATAATAGTATATGAATTATAGGGACAGATGGCCATTATTTACATGCTACTGTAAAGTTTAGATATTGCACCACAGATAAGCCTGATAGTCAAAAATACCAACAAATAGCAACATTAAAAATAGAAAATGATATTTATTTATTTGCTAAAGTTTAGAGATTGAACACAAACACCCCAAGCAACCCCGCCAGCACAACAGATAACACTACTGAAATATAGATGGATGTAACTGTTATTTATCTGCAGTCTTAAAGTTTCAATAATGAACAGAAACAAAAACACAAAATCCTGCCAAGGCAGCAAAACACCCAGAGAGATACACAGCATGCTGGTTTCTGGTAGATACACCACTGTGAGTGAACAACACAGATCCCAATTTCAATGAAGCTCCACACTGATAGAAACTGCATTGAAGCAAGTCATCCTCTAAAGTCTGTTGTGTTGTTTTGATTTCAACCAGATTTTTGCAGGTGAACACACGGCCAAAAAAAACCAAAAAAAAAACTGGACTTGACTATAGAGAAGAATCCTGTAATCAGTCCACACGCTGATGGAGATAGCCGCCCTGATTGTACTACAATGACAATGAGTTTCAGTCTCTGGGTGCCTGGGTCGCTCTGGGAAGTGGGGTTCATTTCTTGGCAGTGAAGGTTCTGGCTTGGCTGGGTGCCCTGTTGAACACATTCAGCAGTGTGCGGGGCTGTCTTCACCCTCCCCAGGTCCACAGTGGGATTTAGCAGCAACAAAGGCCACAGTATTATATGAAAATCTGGAAAGTACAACTTTGGTACAAAAAGGGGAAAAGGAAAAGAGACTGAGGGTGTTTTCGCACCTGCCTTGTTTAGTTTGGTTGAACTGAACCCTGGAGCGTTTACCCCCTTGGTGCAGTTCATTTGGGTAGGTGTGAACACAGCAATCACACTCGGGTGTGGACCAAAACAACCACCTCTTCAACAAGGTCTCGGTCCAGTTAGGAACAAACTCATGCTCATACCACTTGTTTGTGGTATGAATGTGATCCAATAAGGGGAAGGAAGAGGAAGGAGAAAAATGAAGAAAAACAGAGAATAAATTGAGAAATTGAGTGAAAATGAAGTGAACTGAGAGTTACGATTGACTCTGTGGCCCATCAGAAGTTAAAGGACGCACTTTTGATCCTTTTAGTTTGAGAAATATGTCTAGACACTTTACTTATGGCACTGGAGCTGTGTATCAAAAGGTCACGAGTTTGATCCCCTACCAGAACATTTCTCTCTTAACCCAAACTCTTACAAAGTGTTATGAATCTTTCACTTAATAAGTCATACAAATAGGACGGTGGCTTATTGTGAATGCTTTGTGTTGTTTAATGCTTACATAATGTAGAAATGTGATTGTTACTAATGTAAGAAACATTTGTAACTAGTCACTAGTCATTTGTCATAATTACACACATGTAACTTTTATGTTTATTTTTGACTAGAATGTATCAAACACTTTTTATTTTACATATTCATATATTTTACGTGTTTGCTTTGGAAAAAAATACCCAATTCATTAATACAATCTAATTGACAAAGACTGGAATAAGTATTGAAAGCACAGCAACAATGTAACTGTCTTCTCTGAATGACAGATGAGTTTACATGCTTGCATACAATGTGGAAGTGTTTGCAGTACTGAACATCTGTTGATGTACATTCTCTCATCATTTCATCATCTGCTTGAGGTTGCAAAAAGCTAAACTTTGCTTGACTACTGTTTTTACAGATATTTTGGTAGAAATAAGTCAGAAGTACTGCTGTAGAAATAATTTATTACAAAACATGCACCTTAATTATCTCTCTCTCTCTCTCTCTCTATCTCACACAAACACACTCAACACACTTTGCAAGGCTCACACAACATTTGTCAGTATATACAGTATGTTATTTCTTTTATGCTGATTATTCTGAAATACCAGACCTGTTATTTGGGATGACAATTAAATAATTACAGCAATGTTGTAACTAACAGAACAAACAAAAAACTATTTACACTATCTACACGCTAAGAGACAAAGAATGACAAAGACACCAGTCTATTTCTTATCTGCACTCTTCCTCTGCATCTCCTCCATCCACTGTTCAAGTGGCATACCAGCATTTTGTGGACAGTACATGTACTCATAATAAATGTATGGCTGTGGCCAGTTTCCTTGTTGCGGGGCTGGTGGCACAGACTGCATTTATTTTTATCTACTGTCCAATTATAAGCCCTCTGGGCCGTTGGTGTGGAAGGAAGGGGGCCAGCAGGAGCAATCCGTTGGGGTGCAGGGACTTGTGTCAAAAACACAAGTGGGCCAATGGCAGGGCTGGAATCGGGAACAACAGGCAAAGGGGCAGAGGTAGGTGGACATCAGACAACTGCAGAGTAGTGCTCTGCATGACTGTACCCAGGACCAGCTGATCTTACTGTAGTATTAATTGCTCTTTTTTTGGGGGCTTTTATGGATGTCACAGAGTTTGACAAAGATAGACTCTATCAGATGACAATAGTCTGGCCATTGGGGATCCTTTAGATCCAAAGACACAACATAGCATGCTCTCCACACCTGGTGTTAATTCACATTTCTTTTTAGTATGTCAGTACGGCTATAAGGGTATTGGCCTGCGGGTGGTTAAGTGTTTGGCCAGTTTCAGTCCTCAGTCCCACCAAGTACTCTGCCAGGCTGTCCACTCGGTCCATCCTTGGGACATATCCCTCTCCACAGCCTGGTAAATATACATCAAAATAAAAAAAATTAAAAAATACAATATCACAAGCAGAAAAATAATATCTGTCACACTAACTTGGCTTCTTGCCCAGAGTTTTTTGTGCTTTCTCATCTCACAGGAAACCCTGGGTTGCAGGCCGAGCCTTCGAGGTCCTTCGCAGTCCTGTTGGTGTCCTTCCCCGGCTATTGCTGCTGTTATTGTTATGATTGTTGTTACTACTTGTCACAAAAAGACTTACCAGCTGCTGCTCAGGTGCTGCTGGGGTCATGGCAGGTGGCCCAGAGGGACCAGCAATTGTAGCAGCGGAGAGAGTAGCAGGGAGGATGGTGAAGGAAGGAAGGACAGAGGCTAAACTGGAGATAACTGCTGGGCCAGAGGGCATGGTGGTGTGCTCTTACACAATCTATTAAATGTAATAAAACAAACATCAAAATCATACTATTACCAGCAAAACAATAACACCACTGACACTTTATGATACAATAAGTCTCAAAAAGACTGGCCAGTTGCTGCTGTGGTGCTGTCGGGGTGATGGCTTGTGATCCAGTGGTTGTGAGGGTAGTGGGAAGAGGAAGGACAGAGGCTGAGCTGGTGGTGACAGCTGATGGGCCAGAGGACACCCTGGTCCACAACAAGTTTAGGAAAAAAAAAAATACAATAGAAAAAAAAAATCACACCATACCACAAGTAAAACAGATGATACATCACGTGACAAAAACACTTACCAGCTGTTGCTGAGGTGCTGCTGGGATGAAGCCGAGGGACCAGCAGTTGCAGCAGCTGGTAGAGTAGCTGGAAGGCTTGGTGGGAGTTGGGAGGTCTGGTGTAGACCCAGTAGGGAGCGCAAATGGGCCAGAGGGAATATCTGTGCACTTGTGCAAAATCTGGAAAATGTAATACAATAAAAAAAATCTAAATTGTAAGCAAATTGGTAGTCCACTAACATAGTATGATAAAAGCCTTTGGCAAAAATAATTACCAGTTGTTGTTAAGGTGCTGCTGCAGTGATATCAGATGCAGGCCCAGAAGGACCAGCAGTAGCCTGGAGAGAGGTGGGAGTTGGAACGCTGGCTGAGCTGGTGGTGACAGGTGATGGGCCAGAGGACAGGTCCAGTAGCACAATGGTGGGGTCCAAGCCAGCATCTTCAAAGCCTTCATCTCCCAACTCCTCCTCAGTGTCTACATCCTCCAGCACTGGTCAGTCTCCTCTGAGTCAGGATGTACAGCAGTGAGGGAGGCTTGACTGCCAAGGATGCAGCTTCACGGTCCTGGTTCCATCTTTTAAGGCCTTCCAGGAGGTAAAACTGGAAATTCAGGCTGTTTGCACTTGTTCCTTCAGATAGTACCAATGTGAGCAATAACTGTAGGTTAATTTGTTATGTTTGGTCACTTGAAATACATTCATGGTGTCACTGTTTTTAGCATAATAATAATAAAAGTAAAATAAAATGTTAAACTGTAAATATTTAATCTTGCTGATGTACAGTTATTCATACTGACCTGGAATTAACCAGTTCAGATGCAAGTGGAAGGACTCGAGCAATGTGGAGCCAGTCTCAGTGTACAGGAACACACCTGGTTCATCTTGGATGCACTTAGCATACTTCTTCTGGACTTAACAGATGTGCTGCATCTTCTCTTGGTCTAAGAGAGACACCTAGAAGGTCTCTGCCCCCCTCTACCCTGATCAGCTTGTTAAGAAGGTATTAAATCATGATGATGGTCTGCTGCTCTCTTCTTATCCACCTTCTGCAGTGCAGAGCCAGTTCCTCCTTGGTGATCTGCTGGTCCACTGGTTTTTCAGTAATGCCAGGGATACCTTCCCATTTCAACTGTTCCCTCTTGGCTTATCGCAGCAAGGCAACATCTCCATTGTCCCAGTTGCAAAAATGCTGTATAACAGTTTGGCCATAGAGATGGTGTACAGAGGATGTGCATCCTTTGTACACTCAGATGTCAATCACCGCATGAAGTGATAGAGATATCGAGCTTGACAACCAGATCTGTCTGTCCTTTTGTCTGCCCTCCCAACAACAATAAGTATTTACATGAAGTAGCTGAGGAGGAGCCACACCAGCATCGCTGTACCTGTGGATGTTATGCTGGCCTTGATGTGGTCCTGCCCGCTCAGACTGTCTCGGCCATAAACAGCCGGCGTACACCTGTGAGACAGGATAGCTACAACAAAGTCCGAGTATGCGCCAAGGTACCAGCAGAAGCACTTAAGCCACTCCTCACTGTGGTTGTCACTGCTTGACCAAGCAGGAGTGGCTGTTACCTAGGGTCTTCTCCCTCAGAAAGTGCATCATCCACATGTCACAAGTGTATCTGTATTAAACAAAGAGAAAGAGAGACAGAAAGAGACACATTTCTAGTGTTTCATTGACAAACATTTGTGACACAGCCTAAATAATCTCAGTATACTCACTTTCAACTCAGGATCAGTCTGAACTCCAGCCTGTGTGGTGGCTGGTCCAACATGATCTTGCTGGCGGAAATGTAACCAGTTTTGCAACCAACTGAACTGCACCAGAGAGTTTTTGTTATCATCAGGCAATATCTGTCCACATCCAGAACCTGACAGGCTCTGTTGTGGGCTCCGTAGCCTGTGAGCCATTTTCCACACACAACACAGGACAACCTGACCTTTCATAGGTGGTATGGCATCCACAAGAGGGTGAAAAAGCGCTCTGGAGTGGGGGCCTGATGATAAATGAGTGCTGGCTCTGGTGGAGCATACCACAGTTTCAGGTCAGAGCACAGCTGCTGGTGCTTCCACAGAGATGCTGAAATCCATATCTGATCCCGAGGTGGTATGGTCCTCATCATATTTGTGGGCAGCCAGCCAGGCTCTGAACCAGGAGCAGTATCCACATCATCTTAAGCCAATGGCAGAGAGTCAGGAGCAGGGTGGGCTGAGGGACCAGCCACAGAGGGAGCAGCAGAGGAGACACAGAGGTTGCAGAGACAGATGCTGAGGTCACAGGGGCGAGAGGAGCAGAGGAGATACCAGAGGCGGCGGCGGCGGCTGATACTTCCTAATTTATACAATGGAAAAAAAGGTAAATGCTTGTTTCAAGTTTAGTGTTCTCCTTGCCATGGTGCTTGCAACAGTGCTGGACATGGCAGAGGAGTCAAAAGTGCTACTGACGGGCTGAGAGAATAAGAGCACAGTTTACAACATTATAAATAAAACAATCTATCATTATTGGGTATTAAAGTAATGAAGACTAGATCATTTCAACATATCTTTATGGAATGAAAATCCCGATATAGTTACCCAGGCATAAAAAGAATAATGGTGCATATAAAATCAAATTCAAGCTGTGTCATTCCTCTTACATTACTTTTCTTGCATGCTTCCCAGCCAAACTTAAGTTTGGCTTTAAATCAGCACCATGAGATCCACAAAACCGCAACTTTGTAAACTGACAAACAGGAAAAAGTAACCTTAAGTGGAGCCTTGTAAATTTAAATATATTAATAATATAAATATCAGCATCAGTAAATCCTCATTACTTACCGATGCCAAAGTCAAAATGGGCTTGTGTTGTGTCTGCCCAGGTTTTACAGCAGGTGATGCAGATGAGGGTCCTAGTTGTCGTGTCTCTGAAGATGACACTGGGGCCGAGCTGGAAGGCTAAATGAAATTTAATAATACAGAACACCAACACATCATAATTTTATAAGACTTCTGATACCTTCTACGTATGGAAACCACAGTTAAATTTCTGTGTGACTCCAAACAGAACAGCTGCATTAGACATTTCTCACTCTGTAATATTGTTTGACAGAGAATCATAAGAATATGTCCCTTTTTAATATGACATAATTTTATGTTTTATGATTGTACACATATCAATTTATCCAATTTTACCTTCAAATACAGATCACCACTGTTTCTGGCGTAGTGCCCGCCTGTTTCCTACCTCAGAGAGCCAGACCCTTAAGGCAGCAAACCTGCACAGACAGGACATCCAAGTTGAACAGTGGATTTACTGCAGCTGCTCTGTCAAAGATGGACTAGCCTGAAGTTGATTGGCTGTCAATGGAAGACAGGAAGATGGAAATGATGAGACATGATTTGACAACTGTAGACAGTCTCCGCAGCTCCACTGGAGCAGTTAGGGTTAAAGGCCTTGCTCAGTGGCACCTCAATGGTGGTAATGAGGGAGGGGTAAGATCTGCTTTTTCACTTTTCCTACCCAGATTTATCCCTCTGGTCCTGCTTGGATTGAAACAACAACCTTCTGGTCACAAGCTCGCTACTCTAACCTTTAACACACCGCTGCCTGTTTCTATATTAACAATGGATAAGCAGAAGTCAAAAAACATTGCATACACCAAAAACAAAGAGGGGGATTGGGGTGTGTGTAACAGAAGTAAAAGTTCAAAGCAAATAAAAGGGTTTGCACACCTACATCAAGTATTGAAGTATTGAAATTAAAAGTATTGTGCACTAGAATGACCTCTGTTAATAGTTAATCTATCACACTGATGCATTACTGTGAAACAGCTTTCTAATGTTGTAGTTAGTTGAGGTAGAGCTGCTACTTTATAATATTAATAATAGTAGTTTAAATCTCTGACAATGCATCATATTTCACATGAACAATATCACTGTGTAAAATATCTAGTAACTACAGCTGTCAGATAAATAAGGTGGTGAAAAAAGTACAGAATTTTCCTCTAAAATGTAATGAAGTAGAATTATATAGCATGAAATAGAAACATTCAATTTAAGTAGAAGTATTTAGCAACTTTAAAATACTTGAGTAATTTTGTGCACCGTCTAAATACAAAAGTTTTATATGGTTCGTGATCAGCTTTAGAGAGAAAAAGAGCACGAAATGAAGTTAACATCCACACAGAAAGCTGACTGCTTCTCTTTTTGCACCACAGTGACACTTCAATCCATTTTCCAAAGCGTTACTGTCAGATGTTTGTGGGCTTGCTGCAAGTTAAGCTCCAGCAGTAAATGAGCTATATAATATAAACAAATGGTGACATTAAGTCCACAGTGACAGACGGTGAAGAAACTTCCTGCAAAGTTCATTGTGAAGTTGAGAAGGTGAGTCGATGAGGCAGGAGTCCGTGGCATTCAGAGCCGCCACTGCTGCTGCTGCAAAGGTCTGTCAATACGACAGTGACATTAACTGTGAATGGCAGCAATTTGTCCCATTGGATATCAGCCCAAATGAGAGAGAGTGAGGGAAAAGTGTGTGTGTGCATTTATGTGTAAGTGAGAAAGCTATATTTTACCGACTGGTATGTCTGAATGCCCTTCTAAGAATTGGATTTCCTGGAGACAGTGAACCTTCACTGGGAAGGATTGCCTTCCAGACCTTGTTAAGAGTGGAATGTGTGTATATGGTGGTTTGTGTGCCGTGTGTGTTTCTGCATGTAATTGTGTGAGTAAGCAAGATATGTTTGTACAAGTCATGACAGTTTTATAAAAAATCTTGGGCCTCGTTCACTTATATGTGCATAGAAATGCATGCAAAACTACCGTCAGATTCATGATATGTGCACACCAGCCGATTTTTTTGTTACCACTGTGTGTATGTTAGTGAATCAGAATCATGCTATCAGTAATTAGCATACCTCCACGCCCCCATTTCTCTATATAAGGGAAGCTCTGTTGGAGCGGTGCAGCAGTTGGAGAGAGCTGTCACTCATTGCAGAGAGGACTGTGATGGTAAAAACAACTTTACTGCTAGTGAAATGCAAACAATAGTTTCAGAAGTAGAAGCCAGAAAAGGCAGATTTGACTGATAAACATGTCATTGGCACAGCCGTTTGGAGCCTGATGGTGAATCCTGTATACAGCCTGCATACCTGTTGCGCCACCGCCACCACGCAGTACGTCTGTAACAAAATTAAAAAGTGGTAAATATGTAGATCTGTGGAATTGATCTAGATAAATCTCTACTGCTGCTGCAGGTGCGTATCGTGTTTCGTCTCTGTCCACAACAGGACACTACTGAACTGTCAGGCTGTGAAGACACTGAACAGGCTGCTAGTTAACCAGCTGCATATTTCACAACCAAATTTGATGGGGGAAACTATTGTCATCTACAATTAGTAAATAAACTGTGTATTATAGGTACAAATGCATAGTTTAAGTACAGGTTTGTGTGTACATACTGTTTGGGAATGAGGCTTATTGACATTTTGGTAAATGGTGAAACTTTCAAAGTAAGAAAACTTTTGGAAAGGTTGGGATACTTTTTGTTCAGTGTATTTATTTCTTCCACTGAATCTAACAGCCAAAGTTTGGCAGAATGTAACGGCAAAGCCTCAAGAATTACTGCGAGAGACATCAGGCCCAAACAACAAAAGCAACAATCTCACACAAAAACGCTGCTCTTTTGTTACTCCTGGAAACACAGCTGAGCATAGATGTAAGTATGTGATGGCATTTTTGAAAAGTGTAAGTGAGGATATTTTTTTGAAAAGAGGATACATCTTTGGTAGATAAACATGTTGAAAAATGGGGACATTTTTGGAAAGTGAAAACCTATTTTGAAAGTAAAGACATTTTTTAACACTTTTTGGGGGTATTTTTATGCTTTTATTATAGGCAGTAGAGAGGCGACAGGAAATGAGGGGAGAGAAATGCATCTAAGGTAAGTTCATGGTTGGCATCTTAAAGTACAAGTTCACAATTTTCCTGTCTGTCTTAAAACAACAGTCAGATGCCCAAATGTTTTTATTTATTTATTTATTTTCTCCCTTCCTCCTTGTGTATGTGTATGGTTTTAAAGTTTTGGGTTTTTTTTTGCTGATGAACTTGCTGCTGAATTGTAAAACACTTTGAGCTGCATTCTGTGCATGATGGGGGACAAAATCTATAGTCCTCCTTCTGTGCAAAAATGTATTTAAAAGTTTATCTGAAGCAATTGAAGCTGTAGAAAAGTGGGCCTGTTTAGTGATTAAAATAAAACAGTATTTACATAGTAATTATAAAGTCTTGAGCGCAAGGAATATTAAAGTATTTACTTAAGGAATTTACCAAAGAAAATAAAATATAATAATAATAACAGCAACAATAATAATAACAATGGTAATAATAAATATAATACAGAGAATAATAACCTCAAGTATCTTAAATAGTCTTGGGGAAAACTGGATGGATGGTAAACAGTAAACAGTATGTAAACAGTAGTCATGCTGTCACAGTCTTCACACAACCTTTTGAATGTGTGAAGTAAGGGTCATGGTATTGTGTGCCATTGTTACTGTAGTGTGTGTGTATAGTGTGTACGCAAGCAAACAGTGTCAGCAGTTCAGTAGCCTGATGACTTGCGGGTACAGACTGTCTCTGAGCCTGCTGGTTCGTGTCCGGATGCTCTTGTGCCGTCTGCCAGATGGCAGAAGTGTGCAGTCTGTGGTTTGTATGGCTGGGGTCAGAGAGGATCCGCTGTGCCTTCCTCCTGCAGCGCTGGGTGTAGAGGGCCTGGATGGCTGGCGGCTCAGTGCCTCTGATGTGTTGCGCTGATCTAAACATCCTCTGCAGAGCTTTGTGTTCGAGGGCGGTGCATCCGCCATACCAGGCTGTGATGCTGCCAGTCAGGATACTCTTGGTTGTACACCTGTAGAAGGTGTATCCTAGAGTCCATACCGAATCTCCTCAGCCGCTGGAGGAAGAAGAGCCGCTGTCTTGCTACCTTCACAACCACATCCGTGTAGTGTGACCAGCTCAGATCCTTTCTGATGTTAATCTCCAGGGATCTGAAGCAGCTGACCCTCTCCGCCGCTGTTCCCTCGAAGTGGATGGCGGCGTGCACAGGAGGAACTGATATGCAGGTCTCGGAGCTTCATGACGAGTTTGGGTGGCACTATGGTATTAAAAGCCAAGATATAGACAATGAACAGCATCCGCACATTAAGTGTTTTTCTGGTCCAGGTGGGAGAGAGCAGCGTGAATGCAGTCTGTACACGCACACATTCAGACAGGTCTGAACAGGTACAAGTTCTGAATGCTTAACCCCTACAGTGAGGGGATCTAGTGGCTCTGTTATGCTTTGGGGGGCATTTTGCTGGCATGGTTTGGGTCCACTTGTCCCCTTAGAGGGAAGGGTCACTGCGAATCAATACAAAGTTGTTCTGAGTGATCAGCTTTATCCTAGGATGAAACATTTCTATCCTGATGGGAGCGGTCTCTTCCAGGATGACAATGCTCTTATCCACATGGCACGAGGGGTCACTGAATGGTTTGATGAGTATGAAAATGATGTGAATCATATGCTATGACCTTCACAGTCACCAGATCTCAACCTAATTGAACACCTATGGGAGATTTAGGACTGATGTGTTAGACAGCGCTCTCCACCATCATCATCAAAACACCACATGAGGGAATATCTTTTGAAAGAATGGTAGAGTTCAGAGACTTGTAGAATCAATGCCAAGGCACATTGAAGCTGTTCTGGCAGCACATAGTGGCCCAACACATTACTAAGACACTTTATGTTGGTTTTTCCTTTCATTTGTCACCCATTGGTATATATATGTGTGTGTGTGTGTGTGTTAGTGCAAAGTTTCATATTTTCTGCTGCTCCTTTTTATCTTATATGCTAATCTTTTTGATTCTGCATTTCATCAGCTGCTGATGATCTATCCATCCATCTGTTCTCTGCATATTTATCTCCCCCATCTCTCTGTTTATCTTCTCATTCTCTAGTGCACACTACACATCTAAACATCCTCAGAAAAGAAAATAATCTTTTCTGTCACACACCCGGTAGTCTATTGTTATGCCATATGGTGTAAACAAAAGTTAAACACTGGAGACGATATCGCATATGACTGAAATGATGCACGACACAGGACAGACAGGGAGTGGAAGCCAACAATCAGCCTGAGTGTTTGTCTCAGCTTCTCACAGGTTGAGTTTAGGAAAGAATGTCAGATATTGTTGAGCGGGGATGATGGACAGGCCACCATGTGGGGAGAGTGACAGTGCCAATTAAAACTGAAACATCTTCCTGACAAGACAAGGGAAATGAGCAGTTTCTGCCTCAGGTTGTGGTGTTGGTTTGAGAGTCAGATAAGACTCAAATTCAGCAGAATGACAGTAAAATGCTGCCACAGGCTGGCAAATACTCAAACTACCATTTAAGAAAGTAATGTTTTTTCCCAATTTGTTTCACTTTTTATTCAAAATATTCAGAATAGAAATGTGAGAGTCTCCAGAATATGAATTAAAATGTTCTGATGAGTGAAATCATTCCTCTCAGAGTCAGCAGGCTTTGTCATTTTGATGCAACTGTTCTTTATTGTTCTATAAATATAATAAAATATATAACTTAATATCATTTTCAGCACAATGCAGTGGCTTGTTTGGGTCATCACAGTGCTGGACCATTTTACTCCAATGATAAAAGATTTTAGGTCTTTTTTTAAGGGTAATTTGTGTTTTATATTTACAAGCAGTTCATTCATTTGTTCATTTAACAGATTGTGTCCCAGCGGTGGAAACTGATTATCCTTTTTTTTTTTCCCCACCTGCACTCCTGAGCTCACCTGTCACAGCTGCACTTGATTATCTCATCAGACCTTGCGTGTATTTAGTCCCTGGCCTTCGGTTCCGTGTTTGTTTGGTGTCACTGTTGCGTTTGAGTGATGAATGAGTTCCGATATCACTGTTCACTGATTGACGTTGCATTTCCATCAAGAAGACTCAGACCCACATATAGGAACAAATTAAAATGAAAGTTTTTTTACATAAAATATGAAATTGCCCTCAAGTGTCTGACAAATTTGACAGGTTTTTGTCCCTCTGGTCCTTTTTATTTATATATAAAGCAGACTGTTAGTGTTATAAATTTAGTACTTTGAGGCAAGTAATGTCTTTTCAGTTCATCTTTATTGAATTGATCAGCCTGTCATGTATGTTTAAAACTTTGTCAAATAAATAAATCTATCTATCTATTGTCCATTCATACAGTTATATGACTGTTACAACTCAGAGGTCAACAGCTACGTTCACATTACAGGCCTTAATGCTCAATTCCAATTTTTTAGTCAGACTTGATCTTTTTGTGTTGATGGTGCACAATCATGTTTAACTGAAATGTGGTGTACAAAACTAACAACAATATTTTGCAGCAGTCAAGACAGATGACATGACTGTGCAGCATTTGGTTACAATAAGTTTCTTCCAGTTTGGCTTGAATAGAAATATGTATGCTGTAAGTATTTGTAGGGGTGTGTTGCATTGTTGTTAATCTCTTCTGTTTTACGAAGTTAGAAGTTCAGGTAAGAGCTTTTTATCTGGGATTATTTTAGTTGCTTAATTTAGTTCCATTTTGTTTTTTATTTTGCTGGTAACCCACCCTGAGGCCAAAATATCCCTAACCAGAGAGTGGAGTAAATACTTCTGAGGGCTGTAATTCCTTGTTGCTGGTGGTTTTTGGGAGTCTCATTTTCACATTTCATCCGTGTTTCCCCTCAGCCAGGTCCTAACAATGACCATTAATGCAAAATTTTTATTTGTCAAGGTTTTATTTGTTTCACACACAAACACTACTTTAAACTACTAAACTTTAAACTGTGTGTGTGACTCAGTGTAAATTAGATATACTATTACCATAAAATACAAACACCTAACACAACCTACCCACAGTACACACACACACACACACACACATGTTCACACACACAGAATAGACACAGGGTCTTTGATGTGGTGATGTGATAAACTGTTAGACCTGAGACAAGCGCTTGAAGAACACTTCACAGCAAAAAGGCTGCATATCAGACATAAACACACAGAGAAGGACGTACAGCTGGCATTGTCTGAGACTGTCCTCCCAAGAAAAACAACACAACAGGTTGTAACATCAGTTACAATGGCGGCCACTGTGTATTATGTTTGAATAGGCCTTGTGTAGTGTTGTAGACCAATGCTCAATAGGCCTTTATATTGTGTTGTAGACCACTGTGTCTGTTTAATGTTTGAATAGGCCTTGTTTTAATCTTTAAGTAAAGACCTAAGGACCCAGCTCTTTCGCGAACACCTCTGCGCTTGATGGACTGATGGAAGAGAAAAAACAAAAATACAAATAAAAATCTGCTGCTATGGCATTCCTGTTGGCATCTACATCCCATTGGACTCATATTAGCTTTATAGCACTTACTCGTGTCGTTCTCTCCTGACTAGATCCCTGCTTGTGTTGTATCAGCTCTCAGATGTGCGCAGCTTTGGATAAAAGCATCTGCTAAATGAAATTGTAACACTGTAAGATGTAAGGTTTAGTGTTGTTGTGGTGTGTTAGCGTGTAGCTGTGGTAACAATTGATTAACGTCTGTTCAAAAGGTTCCACGAAATGAAATTAACATTTTAATCATCTTCAGTCTGTGGCCTGATTATCCCATAACTAACACACTGTTACACATTTAAAAAAAGGTTGTCACCCCAGCTGGAACTGCAGACAAACATCTTCTACCTGTTTCACACATGTATCCATTTCAACCTGGTGTTAAGATGCAACCTAGATGTATGATCTGGATCTGGAAAAATACTCATTAAAGCAGGTATCAATAAATACAGACCACATTGCAAGCATCCAGACCACATCTGGACTGCATTAAAACATTGCAGTGGGCTGTGTTGGAGAGGTGTGTTGCTTCTGGCACCTGTGAGATGTGAAATATCATCCAGTGAGTCCAGTTTTTTCAGTAACAGTTCTGTCATTTTGAAGGCTTCTCTTCCAGAGGCCAAAACACTGCATAGTTGTTTATGACACTCAGAGGCAGGATTTTACAACTCAGAAAAATGATCATCGTGGCAATTATTTTGTCAACAATGATCACAAAATAAACTGTAGAAATGTTCACGTTACAAATTAGTCCACCACGAATTTGCATTTGTAGATGACATTGTGTTGCAGCAAAAGTAGAGCCTGTTGTCATTTTTTTGCTGGTTGACCTTGACTTTTTTTGTGCCAGAGCTCTCTGTATTCTGTAGGCCTGGTTGTATTCAAATTTAAAGAAGAGCCTGCCTTTTTTCATACAGGACTACTGATTGTCTGAACGCAGCAAGGACTTCATATTTGGTGTCTGTTCAATTTTCGGGTTAGTAGCGTCATAGAGTTTGTCCTTAGATTTAAGCTCCAAGAGAAGTCCTTTCTCTACTGATAACAGTGATCCTGTCCTGTTGTGCTCCTGGCGTCTGTCTTGATGCACTTCAGGGTCTAGAAAGACCTCAACTGAAGAGGTGGATACAGGGATGGTTGGCACCAGACAGGTGAGGTGATAAAGTTGCTGCATGCTCTCAGTCAGCTCCTTCTGTGTAAGGAAATGAAACAGGTCTGCTGGGCTCCATCCCTTGAAGTTTGAAATGTTGTACGAGTGTCTCCCAAGACTTTCAAACTCAATTTTCTCTGTATGTTGAAAACTTCTTTGGGTCCAGAAGCGCAAGGAACAGGAGCTTTTCATGGTCCTTGAACCTGAGAATGTTGTCCGGGATCTCACTCTACAGCTGTTGGTACACAGAGCACACATCTCCATGTCTCTGTGCCTTGTGCTCACTAGGAGCCCCAATTTCACACACAATGTCCTCACAGATGGAGTCAAAATTCCCCCTTTCTCTCTCTGTGGTGCTTCAATAAATGAGTGCAAACTGGTATTTGGCAAGCTTCCTCTTGTGAACCTTCTGTATGTGTTCTTCCCAGCTGTAGGGTGTTGTTGGACCCATACAGAGCAGCACTGCTTAAGCTCCTTGGCAGGCTGAGCCACCTTCACAGATAGCTGCTGATCTTCTCCAGGGATTCTACAGTTGACATAGGAACATCATATAGAAGCAGGGACCATAAAACCCTGGGAAGAACAGCATGCTGGTATATTCAAGCGATGAAACGGTTGGGCAACCCAGATTTGGTCTCCAGTCCATTGGGTTCTCCTCTGCTGTAGCTGTGGACATGGTGAGCTAGCTTCACTGCTTCATCTTTGCTACAAGCAAGATAGCTCTGGTCTTTGGGAAGTCCAAGGGCAATGACTAAATGTGATTGGTTAATTCACCCGTCACTTTCTAGACAAACACACATTGCCATGGCCCTCTGTCCCAGTCATGAATTCCTGACCTTATTGGTTAGATCCAATTGATTAGTTTGATTAGTTTGGTTTGGTTAGAGCCAATTGGTTAGTAAGCCAGCTAACCTTTTCTCTGCCTAGAGACAACAATTTAAAAAAAGCTGATTGGATAACTCTATTTAACGGTTTCAGAACAGTAACCCTTTCATTTCTGAAGCAAACTTGATAGGAAATTAGGCTAAAATTAGAATTAGAAGAGAATAATTATTATCCCCTCTGGTAACATCTTTTAAATTATTCTGATTGCATAGGTTAGTTTGTTGAATTATGGGATAAATCTGGTGAAAATTGGTTGAGTCTGTTGGCAGCTTTAATGCTCAGTTGCCCAAGGATGGGTTGAGATAATCAGCTGTGTTTTTTTTGTTGATACTTTCAAATCCTGCATTGAGTGGCTTTAAATATACATACAACATGCCTCCACTGTGTGTATTTGTGTGTAATTACATACCAAGCGGCCCTCTATTGGTGTGTATGTGTGTGTGTGAAAGCATCATGTCTCTGTCTAATAGCATGGGTTTGTGGCAACACATTAGCTGTGTGACCAGAGGTTTCTTTATTGCGTGTTCATTGAGTCAATCTCCCATTAGCCTGATGATGCTGTTAATGTGGCCCCTGCTACTTCACGTTGAATTAAACACATTCCCATTAGTTCTGGATGAAGAAATGCAGCAATTGATGGTAATTCCATCAATGTTTTCCATTTTTCTATCAGTCTGCAGACACTTAAATTCATTCCCACAGACTGTTCATCTGAATAGACACTTTACATCATATCCACAGATTTTATTTTAACAGTTCTCTGACAGAGACTGACAGCAAAACAAGATCTTTCTGTATCTATTTTGATTTTCTTTCTCTGTTGGAATCAACAAGAGATCTGAGGAGACAAAAATATGACAAACATTATGTATCTGATCAAGAATGGATGGTACAATCATTTTACTACTAGAGCTTTTTATAGCAGTGATGCAAAATTTGCCCTATTGAAAAAACAAGAAAAAACCACAAAAGTTCTGAATCTACAGTATATTTTATGGTAATAAAACACTGTATTATGCCACAGCAGCACTTTTTGACCCAACCAACTGATCTGCGGTGTAATACGGTGTGCAGCATGTGTAGGAATATGGTAGTTCTATGGCTGAAAAAATGTAGTGCCAGAGGAAAGGGATGTCTGACTAAATATACTTAAACAAAATGCTTTTATTGCCTAAACCTAACCACAGGCGGGATGTGATGGATGTGAACCCTGGTCTCTGGTGTCAGAGTCCAGCATCCACCCCAACCTCCTCCTTCTGACTTCAGAGTGATACATAAATGTAGCTTCATTCATTTGAAACATGTTACCTGTGAACATAATCCAGGCAGAGATTACATTTGCCAAAGCAAAGTAAGGAAAACAAGTTGCTTCCCAAGTGTCTGTTCCTGGTCGGTTTTAGAGTTTCCACACTAGTTGCATCTAGCATGGATAGTATCTACATTTAACATGGGTTGTTTCACGTGTAAAGTGTAAATTACTGAGTCTGCACTGTCTGAGCCGAGAGAAGGGAATGATTGTGCATGTTTGTGTGTGTGTGTGTGTGTACCATCATCCTTACGTCAGCAGTGCAGATGAAACAAACCTTTACAGATGTGCAGTCGGGTAATTGAAACTGTAGCAGCAGCACACCAGTTACACAGCCATTTCTTTAAAGACCCACCACACCCGACAGTGATGTCACCCTGTACTGACACACCCTGGTGGACACTTCTACATCACTGCAAAAAGGTGAGAATTTCAACCACTGGAACAAAGAAACAACAAAAAAATATTTCCAGGGGATATTAAGTTGCTCTTTAAGTACTTCGTGCAGACTTTCATTCAGTTGCTTTTCCTACAAACTGAAACTGCTGAATAAAAAATTCCAACACAAACTCAACTCACACTTGTTTCTTTTGTGTTATTCTCACTTGTTTTCTTCTGTCTTTGTGCTCTGAAAAGCAAGAATGTGTGAAAAAACCTCTGTGCACATTTTGGTGCCAACTTCTATTTATTTATCAAGTGTTAACAGCATCTTTCTCTTTGTCTGTGTGTCTCTCTTTGCTGCTCCAGGGATTCCAGAAGTGCACTCAAACACCTATAAATATAGAAATCTCGCACCTGTAAGCCCAGTTTCCTGGTGTCTGACACACACACACACACACACACACACACACACACACACACACACTGATTCAACGTTGTGACAGAGTAATCACCTTACTCTGCTGTACCTCATAGGGTGTAGGACTGAAAATTAGGCACACAGAGAGCTGTTTGTCTCCCATACTTGAAGCTTAGAGTTTGAACTTTGTGTCACAGGCCTCAAAGGCAACTAGATGTCAAGTTAACAACCACTTTGAATCTCCAATGGTCAAAACAATGTGTAATTAGACATTTTGTCATTTCACTGGTGACCATGAAGGAGAATTTATGTGGTATTACTGTCCAGAGATGCTTATAAGTCCTTGGGGATCAAAGTTTAAGCAAAGTCTTTCATGTCTTGGCTGAACATTTTTCAAAATAATAAATATTCAGACTTTCTTGCTGTCAGGGACCAAACAGTGTCTGTCTAGTCTGCATTTGTGTCCTCCACCTGTCTGCCCTACAAACACATTTGTGATACCTTGTCATGGTTTATTTGTTAATATTAACATTTCTTTTCCACCAAAATATCTGTCTTTGTAGCCGCTAGATGTTCTACTTTCTACACCTGCTAGCCTTTAATGTTGTCTGTCTGTTGTTTGGTGCTGGGCAGGTAGTGTACCGTGGGTTTGTCAGAGCTTGTTTGCTAAAATTGCTGCCTTCTGCTGCTGGATACAGATTTGATGAGAGCATGAGACTAATCTAAAGTGGTGAATATAGTGTAAAACTCAAATTGAGCTACAAGAGGCTAAAGACCTCCAAGGAACTGTTGGTGATACTTCTCTGCGAGCTACTTTGAACTTTTGATCCATTTTTGACATGAAAATATAGATCAGCTCAGCTATAAAACCTCTGAAAAGTACCTGAACATCGAGAGGAAAACAAAAAATCTGTCCTGACCCAGTCTGATTTCACCCCCTGGCACCTCTTCATCCCTGCGACCCAACCAGAGATTCCCCCCAATAGCACTGTAGCTTTCTTCTTTTATCTCTCTCTCAATCAGTCAATAGCTCTCTGACCTCTAGAGATGTACCAGATATTTTTAAAACTGCTTTTGTTGAACCCCTGCTGAAAGGACAAGGTTTAGATCCCTCAGACCTAAAAACAAAACTCCTGGCCAATTTCCAAACTAACCTTCATTTCAAAAATCCTAGAAAAGGTAGTGCTGGACCAACTACCACAGGCGCTAAGTAACAACAATATTTTTGAGAAGTTTCAGTCTGGATTCCACGAGCTCAAGCTCAAGACCTCAGTGCAGCATTTGATACCATTGAACAGTCCGTCCTTATAGACAGACGATAACAGTGGGCAGGTATTACTGGAACCTCTGTGGACTGGTTTTCCTCATACTTAGCCAAGAGTCTAATCTTGGCTAAGTATCCCAATCTTGGGACCTCTTCTGTTTACCCTGCTCACGTTACACCTAGGATAGATAATCCATCATAGCTATGCAGATGATACACAGCTGTACCTGTCATTTAGACCTTCTGACACCAGTAAATTAGCCTCATTACATAGCTGTCTACATGATATAAAAAGTAGGATGACCCAAAAATTTAACTCTGACAAGACGGAAGTTCTCATCATTGGCCCTGAACATGACTCAAAACATACAGCCCCCTCACTCCCAACATAAAGTCAGCTACAAAAAATCTGGACAGTAACTTGAGCCTGGAGCGACATGTAAAGAAAGTAGTCTAGTTGTGTTTTTATTAACTGAGGAACATTTCTAAAATTAGATCAGTTCTGTCCTTCAGTAACACAGAGAAAAATTACACATGCTCTTATATCCTCCTGCCTTGATTACTGTAATGCCTTGTTTATGCCTTGCCAAATTTCCAAAATTTTTCAAAATGCAGCAGTTAGACTATTGACCAAGACAGAGCGATTCTCTCACATCATACAGATCTTGGCTTCACTACACTGGCCTCCAGTCTCTTTTAGAATCCATTTTTAAGTGCTCTTAATCACATACAAGACTCTGAATGATCTGGTGCCGGCATATATAATGGAGCTCTTTACACCATACTGTCCATACTGTACTGTCCAGTGTCATATGTGTTTTTATGTTAATCGATTATCTTGCACTAAATTAAAAAAAAAGTCTTAGATTCTATGTGTGTAAATTCAGCCACATGGTTAAGCTCCAACTCAGCCAAGTTATTGTAAAGCAGGAAATCTGCTGAAGACCTCCTTTTTCTTCCCTACTAATCGGACCCTCCTAAAATCGTTTGTATATGATTAATGCTGAGTTCACACTACACAATTGTAGCCCTGATTTTCCACGCGCTGACAGTTTTTTGGAGATCGCCGACAAAAGCCCCAATTCAGAGGCAAATCAGTGCTCGATCCCTATGTGTGAACTGTTCAAAGACTTGATCCCAGCCTCGCCAGTGCATCACAGGTGCCTGAAAGATATCAAGCAGGCTAAATATCTGGACCGACCTGTCGGGGAGTCTAAATCTTGTAGTGTGAAAAGTGTTGTGACTGGCAATGAGAGCGCAAGACACGGGGTGAGGAGAAACATTTCCTGTGTCACTTCTCATGTGTGTTTTCATGACAAAACGTAGTGTGGACACCAGACAGACTCGTCAGGGATTCCTCCTGGTGAAAGATCTTGTAATGTGTGACCTCCTGTCACCAATCAGTCATGTAGTGTGCAAACCACAATGACTTCAAGATTCCTGTTTTCCTAACAGGAAGTTGTGTAGTGTGAAAAGTTTGGTGATTGACAACTTTGAAAGTCATTGAGTGTGTGCTTGGTATAAATTGTTTTCCCAATTATGTTGGGAAACAATATCTGCCTGGTTTGTGTTCACAGGCACATTTTTTTTCAAATGCAGTAGGAGGGAGGAGGTGGGTGTGGATGATGGAGGTACAAAATGCAGGACTCTGACACTAGAGATCGAAGTTCATATCCTGAGTCGCGTGTGTGTGTGTGTTTGGTTAATGTTGTGTTAAAAATGGAGATTAGATATTAATAAACATGTTTTGTCTCATGCTTCATGTCACTGAAGACTTTTATCTGTGTTAAAGCATAACCATGATCTTGCTGCCAGTGTCTAAACATAACCATTAAAAGTTTAATACTGTTGTTGTAACTATGAGTGGATATAGCACTGTAAGATCAAATATTTTGGCGGGAAAAACAATGAAATACATCATCATTTTACTCATGTTCAGTATCAACATTTCTGCAAGACTTGCAAGATACATATTTTCTTATTACTTTCTATTACGTTTCCTTCAAAATGTATTTGAAATTTAGTAGTTAAACATATTTCTAGGGGACAGCGTTAACTACATACCAATTTAAAAATGCACTACTTTTTATTTTGGTTTCTAATCTCAATCTGAAACTTGCATTGCACCATTTTTATATCAGCAAAAAGCTTGACAGCAAGAAGGAAGGCTGCGGAGAGCGTGGATGAACTGTTGTACTCACAAGTTTTTTTTTACGCTCATGTGTGAGAGGAACAGATGTGAATCTACAGCTGACTCATCGCTCTGGATTCCACCATATTTCTCTTTTGGTCGTTGCCATCTCAATGCACGTCCATGAATTTTGGGGGGCGGAGTTTCTGAGGGAGCACGAAGGGAGGGTTGTCTTTCTCCATAATGACTGACTCTACCTTTAATGTTACTCTCATTTACCCTTCTCTTAGACCTCAGTTAAAGAGGGAGCTTGTTTATTCACGGCAAAAAGGAAGCTCAATCCCACAATATCAAAGGTTCATGTAAATAACTTAACCTGAATTCTCAACTTGCATGAGGATCTGAATGAATGAATCTGTCCACTGATATTATCTGCTCTGTTATCCGCTCACTTCTGAGATCTTTGATGTTATTTTCGGGCAGGAAAATGTTTTAAATGCTTTGTGGGAACATGTAGTGTGTATATATGTAAATGTGTGTATATGTGTGTGTTTATGCTGCATCTTAAGCCTGGATTTCATCTGCAGAATGTGCGTGTTGATGTGTTTATTCTGAGTCTAATGACATGTTCTCTCCTGTGTCCTCATTAGTAGTTATCACAGCGCTGTCATGTCAAACAGTGACAGCTTCCAACCTAGAAAACTCCCACCAGCTCTGCACACACACACACACACACACACACACACACAGTCATATGCATACACGCACCATCACATAAAAAGAAATATCTTCTTGTGGCTTTGTTTCTCAGTCCTCCATCTGCACATGCATCAAATATACACCAACACACATATCTGATCTATCAGAATCTTTGGAAGTTTGAAAAACACAGCTGTTGTTTGTGACTTGGGGATTTCAAGCAGTCCCCAAGATCAGAAAATAAAATAAAAAACCCCAACCACCTACTATTTATCCTTTGACTTAAAACACAACAAAGACTTCTGATTGTATTTAGCTCCAATTAATCCATCAAACAGACATTAAGAGGATCAGGACGGAAATTGCAGTTTGTAGTTAGTGCTCAAGATATTTCTCTCCGGCGGTCCCTTGTGAAAATCTGGCAACTTTATGCATAATTAGCTCTGGAAATGGGTAATAAATGATTTCTGTCATGAAAAAGGACATCTCGAGCCGGAGGAAAAAGTAACTTAATTCCGTATAGTGTGATTAACAAACATTACCTATGCTAAACAAGATTTTTAAATTACTATATGTGTAAAGAGCTGCATTTGAGTTAAGCCTTTTCTGTATCTGATCTTTTGTATTTCAGAAAAAAGCAGAAGGTAAGTTTCACGACGTTCGTCTGAAACATGTCAAGTAAAACAAACATATTTGCAGTTTTTATTCCATATTTTCTCTATTGTCAAGACGTCTCTACCCTGTCTGTGTCCCATTAGTTCCCACTGAGGACATACATTTTTAAAAACACCTCACAAATGTATAGTTTCACTTTTTAATTTCCTGAAACAGACTGATTGACTGGGGTTTGATTCATATCTATGTTTACGGCAGAAACTAAAGATGATTTTCCTCATCAATGAATGTGTCGATTAATGATTCAGTCCATAAAACGTCACAAATTAGTGGAAAGTGACCATCACAAGCAAGTTTTTGCTGATTTGATTTTGTGGCAATCAAGAACAATACATGAAGCTTGTATAAGAGGTCAGAGTAGAAGCTGCAGGAGTCACATCTGACTGAAACAAACCTCTCAATGTACGTGGCGGACGATCTCTATATGATATGAGTGTTTGTGTGTAACTGTCAGCGTTGCATCCGCTGCTTCACATACTTGTTAAGCTGTCAGTCTGCTCGCAGACACCATAAATCATGTCTGTACCGTTTATGCATCAGGAGTATCATGTCTGCTGCTGGTAAAAAGTGAACTCACTGTCAGCTCAGATATCAGTTCAGCTCCATGTACTGTAATAGAGATGATTGTGCCTGTACAATATGATGCTGTATGCATCCTCAGGCATGTCACTTTTTTCTCCGTTTTCTGCATCTAACAGTGAACACTGTTTACTACAGACATTATAATCCTAATAAAGTCAACAATGAGCATGCAGATTTGCCACTGAGTTAAAAAACACAGATAAAAACACAGATTATATAGAGTTATGTCAGTTTATTTAAGACTACAGGTAATACAGGAAACAAACAGGCTTAACCAGCCTGATGAACACTAAAAACTAAATACAAACACACAATTATGAAGCTTTATTTAATTTGAATATGTTCACTGTATGATTCTGATATTATGAGAGATATTTGCCATACATCTAACATTAGTCATACTGTTTTTAGTGTCCTGACAAACTTCTGTTGTATCATGTAGGACTTGCAGAGTTTCTGTATCTGCTGTGTGTTTCTTTATGTGGTGTATGTGTTGTCAAAGTCTCATTTGCTTGTGTTTTCTCTTGGTCATGGTAGGATGATATTAAAGTCTCCCTCCACTGAAAAACATATGTTTTTCTTGCTTCTACAGTGAGATGTTTGAGTCTTATTGTGCAGAATGCAATGTTTGACACTATAAGGATGTCGTCATATTCATCTGCTGAAAGTTGGAAAGTTTCTCTATGTGCTCAGTGAAGATCAGATTTTTGGGTTTGGGTCTAAAAGCATGATTTGTGACATCAATACTAGTTTGGAAGCCAGTCCTGGTCCAAAGTGTGATGTGGAAACTTGAAGCCTCCGGCGCACAAACACTGAGAACAGTGAAGTAGGAGACATCCTGTGTCCAGCAGTTAAACTTTGGAAATGAAAAATATTTGCATATTTATAGATTCTGGAGTTTTTTAATGAGGGAGAAGGAGGAGATGCCATGTTAAGGATTTCAATGTGGTAATTATACTTTTTTTTCTGTGAAAAAAACATATCAGACACACATTATTGTTCCAAGCAGAGTATTTTTTATGTCTTAATACATGTCTGGAGGGGATCTTTAAGTTTAATTCTTGCAGTTTTGCAACTAAAAATCACAAAGTAAAGTTTGCACTGTGGAGGTGAAGTTAAGTTCAGTAGAGGGCCGGTTGAAATCCTGCTTTAATAAAATAATATAAAAAAAATAATTAAAATTCTATTGGTAGATTAAACTGAAATTTAAAATAGGATTCCCTCAGGACACAATTAGATATCATTAATGCACATCAAGTGAACCTACTTTCCCCCAGCCTTCCCTCATCTACCTCTCATTCAGTTAGTGGCTTCCTACATTTCCCAGAATGCTTTGCCAACATCCCGAGTGAAAAAGTGTGATTTTTTTTGCTTTAAATCAGCTCAACTAGCTAAAAACAGCTCTGTTACAAACATATTTAACATCATGAATACATAAAGTCTATAATAATCATTCATGTACAAAGCCTGCATACAAGATGACAGCTCATATCAATTAACAACCTCTTGTTTTTAATAGGATGAGACAAAATGGGTCTATTTCCTAACTCGTAATGTCCTTGATGGAGACACCTGACACCCAGTAACTCCAGCAGCAGACTGTGGCTGTGCTGGCAGCTTGTCTCCAAGCATACATGTGTGTATCTGTGGAGGAGAAAAAGAGCATGAAGCTCTGTGAAAAAACAAACCTGCATTAATATGAGCTGACAGTGAGCTGATTCTACCACAAGCAACACATGACGCACAAAAATAAAACTGCACACGTGGGTTTTTTTTTTGTGTTTGTTTCCACATAATACCATCAGTACAATGTACATGTCCTTACAGTGGAGGAATGTACCACTGCATGATAGCTGAAAGTATTTATCCACGCATACTGTTTGATATAATGTGACATGTATATCTGGTGCCTGTATTCGCCCGAGGCCCGGCCATGTTCGTAGGACACACAGCGTACATGCAGCGCTGCCCCATGATATCCCTGCATGCACCTTCTGTGACTTTACATGCTACACGCTGGAGGCACATATAGTAAAAATCGAGCTTCAGTGGACCAATATGTTATTCCTGTTCTGCATGACGGTTCAGTTCTAGTGCAGATTTAATGTTCGTTCCTCCCGTGGTAATGAATGCAAGATTGTGTCATCATCTGACCTGATGATGCAACACATGGAGATATGCAGCTCTTCAGAGGGAGGAATAGATGTACGTCTCTGTTTGGTATGTTTGTATTTATTTTTACAGATGATATTAGAGAGACAGACAATAAATGAGGAGAGAGAGAGAATCAAACCGGGGACGTATGTAGGGTCGCCACCCGTCCTGTAGAATATAGAAGAGTCCTACAGTTGGAAAATAAAAGATGTGATATGTGCTTTGTTCCGTATTTTTGAGAATCAATTCAGTGCAATGGGAGAGAAATATTACAGGTTAGACTATTAAGATAGATAGAAGGAAACCGTCCTGCTTTGTTATGTTCCACTATTCAAACAGAGATTAGTCGTTGCTACAATATGATGCTCAACCAATAGGTTTGCATCAAACCAATATGCCGTCCCGTCTCCGTGACGACGACAAGCACATAGTAAGAATGTCACACACCCAGTGAACTGCTCTGCAAAGTTCAGTATATTATAATAAACTTCAAATCTAAACCTCCAGAAAACCAACGAGGTTGTAAAAATGACGTTAAACCAGTTAACATTAGGATGGCACTTCAAGCGAAGACTAACCAGCTGCAGGCTAATTGCACATGAGGACATGGCTGTCATGTGGACTATTTTGGAAAATTAGACAAGGTAAGCATGAGTTTTCTTTGTAAATGTGTCAGCGTATTCTGTGATTCTGTTGCTTATATCTGCTGGGACAAGAAGATCTGAATAAATATTTGCATAGATGATTGCAAAGCAGAAATTATTTAGAGTGTGGACCTATGAGTCCCGCAGTTAAATCTGTGGGCAACTGTGCATGTCGAGTATCTAAAAATAATTAATTGTGGGATTTTTTTTTTGTTATAGAGGAGAATTCATAAACAGCTCGTTGTCTCTGACAGTCTTTATTGTAATATTAACAACAGGGATCAGACAGATTGAGGCTGAAAGACGATGCGTTTCTCATACGTCACAGCATTTTGTTGCTCACAGAGATTAACAGGTGTCTTTTTTAATTAAAACACGGTTGTCCTTTGTTCGTTCATAGCTTATCTATCGTTCTTCCATGGGGAATTTCTTTCTCTGCCTCTGTAAAAGGAGTAAAAGCTGAGGGCTGAATCCCACAGCTCGCTTTTGTTAGCATCACTGGGAACCGACAGTTGATCACGATCACACTAGAGGAGGAGGACACAAAGCCATGAGACGGTATAGGCCTAATATAAGATAGTGCACATACTCTTAGACAATAAAACATAAGAGTATGAATTTATATTACACTAGGTTATTCACTCAGATGGCATGACCATATTAGGAGTTGTTTTTCCAATAAATTTATTGTTTGAAAAATCTAGCTGCGTGGCTGGGACACGTTTTATTGCTTTCATTTCATTTGCTTATTATTCGCTGATGTGACTCATTGTCTTACTCATTGTAGGGCCAGAATCGGTCTGGTAAATGGTTGAAGCCATTGCAGTTTCCTTGATGGATTATGTATGGTGTGGATAGGACTTCTCACAACCAAGTATGTGGGAATTTTCATGTTACATCTTTAGATAAGTCTACTAGGGTAACACGGGTGTAAAATACATCGATTTGGAAAAAATGAACATTGTGCAATAATGAAATATTTGTTATAGGTCTACAGTAGTTGGAGCTCCTCAGTCTAAAGAGCTCAGGGGGTAATACTACCAAAAGTGCAGGATGTCTGGGGGCAGGGTTTGCAGGGATGACTGTCACTGATTGGTCAAACTCACACAGCACAGCTGCGTCAACTTGTGTACCGCTTCATTCATAAAACAAGGAAGTGCTCTAGAGTCGATTTAGGACCAGTTTAGGATGGGGGAATACTGTGGAAATAAACATTACTCCTTTTCATTCCTTCATTACATCCAACTAATGCAGCAGTAAATACAAAGAACAACAGGACAAATCTGTGTTGCAATTTTTAAATTTCCAGGATCTACCTGGTTCCTCAGATGTAGTGGAAACACAAACAGGACTGCACAACAGTTCTAAGTTTAGTTCCTGAGATTAGCTTCTCTGGGTTCACAGTACCTGGAACTTTTGGTCAAAACGGGGCCTTGAGTAACATTAAACTTAGTGAGATATTGTGACAATAGTCTGACTAGTGCGAGTCTCTGAGCTGTCAATCAACGTCTACACGGCAAACATCAAACCCACTGTAAATCTTCAAATCTTATTTACAGAGCAATAATTTCCAAAAATGACCATCAGCACACTTAGTAGAGGACCTGAATTTAGAGATTGAGACCATAAAGACTCATTGAAAAAAAAAAAAAATGTCTTAATATTTCTAGAGAGCAGTTGAGACTTTTTGAACGGGAGTCAGTCGGAGCGTCTAGCAGCAGGAGGGAGCTCATACTGAGTGAGTGAGTAAAATACAAGACAACAGCAGAGGACTGGTTGGCTATGATTAGAGTCTTGTCACCAGGCAACCCTCCCCGGAGAATTCAGGACATCTTCAATGTATGCATTTCACTGCATGAAAGTAAACATGTCAATCGCTGTTTCATATGTGATGTAACATGTGAAACTTTTGTTTTCACATGTTTGACATGTGATATGCGAAACGTCCAAATGCTTCTCAGGCGAAATGGTTTCCGACATTTAATAAACACATGAAATATGTTTCCCAGGTGTATTTGTCACATGTAAAACACATGGCTTGTTGATGCTGTAGCAGAAAATATTGCCAATAAAGCTTCATTAAGCTGAATTAAGCTGACACACAGAGATAAAAAAAAGAGAGAGAGAGGAGAAGATTGCTGTCAACTCCTGTTGGCTGGAAACACCGTTCAATGTGTGTGTGTGTGTGTTTGCAAGATAAACATAGTGAGGCGAACAGACATTTAGAGGAAGTGACAGAAAGGGCGAGTGTGTGGATACCTGTCCAATGTGGTCGGCTGCACCTTCATGTGCATGTGTGTGTGTGTGTGAGAGAGAGAGAGAGAGATACCCGTCTCCTGTTGTTAGCGATACTAATATCCAACACACACTCTCTTCGTGTGTGTGTGTAAAAGTGAGTCAAAAAGGGTAGCTGTCCACAGGAGTTGGCAGCACCGTTGCCTGATATGTGTGTGTGTGTGTGTGACTGAGTGTGTGTGTGTGACTGAGTGTGGACAGAAAGTGAGTAGGAGTTTAAAAGGGCTACCTGTCCACTGCAGTTAGAGGTGCTTTTACCTGATATGAGTGCGAGAGCCAAATGTGTGTGTGTGTGTGTGTGTGTGTGTGTTTGCGTCGGGATACTTGTCAGCTATAGTTGAGGAAACACACATTCTATATGCCCTCTCTTCTCCCAGCTTCCGGTCATCAGCTGCTGCACTGTCACACCAAACAACACTAATCAAACCAACCCTGAAGCAATGTCTTTGTTTTTGTGGCTCATTTGAACAAGTGTGCTCAAGCCAAGTTTTTGTCTGTGTTTTAACACCTCAGAGGATAACTTCACAATTGTTCAAGTCTGTCTTAAAAAACAACACGAACATTGATAAGTTTTTTCTTGCTGTAATTATTCCTCCTGTTCATACTGATCATTAAGAGAACCCTTTATTTTAATCTAAGTGGTGGAGGACAAAATCTACAGTCCTCCCTCTGCACAAAAATGTATTTAAAAGGTTATCCGAAGCTAATATGAAGCTTCAGCAAATTGGTAAATTTATATCAATATCTTTAAGAGTTAGTCTTTTTAGTGCCATAGTCCCTCTTTTTGTTACGATCCTTCAACTGCAGCTGAACAGAGAAACACTGTCCGTCGACACTAAAAAGACTGTAACTGTGGAAGATATCCACTTTATTCAAATAACTCAGACAGCTGAAGCCTCATATTATCTTCAGAAAAACCTTTTCTCAAAACGAGGACTGTGGATTTTGGCCTCATCACATACGTTGTAAGAGCATTTGGAGGGAAACTTCTAATGATCAATATGAACAGAAAGAATGATTAAAGTGAGGAAAGCCTGTTTCAATGTTCATAAAAGCACCTCACTATTAATAATATAATAATAAACTCCTGAACTACATTTTGGGGGGTGGGTCGCCCAAATTCAAACAATTGGACTATTTTTGGTCATTAAGACACAAAGTTTTCAAGGATTTAGAGCTGAAGCACAAACTTTTTGTACATTTTCATATATTATCAAAGCTGATGATTCAAATTGTGCAAAAAAGAGAAGAAAATCTTTGCCAATCTCCATATTCTGTACGGTAGATCAAACAACATCTTTACTCCATAATGATCCAAGACGTCATATTGAAATCTAGTGAGAGTAATTATTTATATTATAGTTAATAAAGGGCACATAATTGGACAATGCCTCACTCTGATTGTTGACCATAATGGGATTATTATGTGCATATAAATGTAGGCAGTGATTAGAAGCAGCAAAGCATACATTATACGAACATTTCATGGATGATAACTTGAAGTAATAAGCGGCATGCGTATTAGTGTATTTCTGTCTTATTTAAAGCTGAGAAAATTGTGTCTCTTTTCCTGTCTTATTAGGTGTCAAAATGGGACAATTGATCCTCAGATGTAGCTCTGGATGAATCTCATGTACTCTCTGTAATAAAGTCTAAAATTTTCAAGACTTCATGATAACTGTATGGGTCTCTTTGAAGCTTCTTCCTGTTGAATTCGGAGGGACCGTAATGAAAAGCGACTGTTTCTCTTTCTCTTATCTGTGCTTCAGACAAGATTTTTTGATTTAGGTTTAATACATTAGGAGAGTATAGAGACGGACTTTTATTGCTCTATGAGGCTCAGTTACAGGAGACAGTTTTATGACACACTGAATCTCTTTGATAGTTTATTATAGATTAGGAGGATTTTGGCTCATCATCTTTTTCTGTAGTCGTTTATACCGACTGAACTGTGTTGATATCTCCTGGTTCCGTGAAGGATGTGTGAAGCTGATTTCTAGTAAACACAGGATGTGTGAAAGGTGAAGGTATATGTCAAAGGGTGTTTTATTGCAGCCAACCAAGATTTGCTGAGACAGATTTATGTTTGTTTGTTTGCAAGTCCTCGTAGCTCAGCGACAAAGTTGATCATTTGTCAGCGGATTACAAAACTACAACCATTTGTTTAAGGTTAGGGAAAGATCATAGTCATTGCAAATCAATTATGTTTAAGATCTGCTGAGGTTTTGGCAAGACAGAAACATTGGATTTTAAAGCGTAAGTCACTTTCTTATTGTCAACAAATCCCACAAAAAGACTAAAGACTAAAACTGACAATGTGTTAGTCCATCTCTCAATTCTTTGACTTGTCTAATCTGTCTGTGGCACTCAGCCCATTGGTTCCTACTGAAGACATAAATAGCTCACAAGTATATAAAGTCCAATTTTAAAACGGTTCAGTCATTTCCTAAAAACAGCCGGTCACTTTAGTTTTTAACAAACATTACTTAAACAGGAGGAAATATTGCTTTTGCTGGGGACTATTTTCAGCTGCGAATTAATACACATTTGGTGCTCTAGTGATTATTTCTGGCAGCAGGACGGTGTATGTTGGATTGAATCAAAATAAACTACAGTGTGTGTGTTCATGGTAATGAAGGAACATGTCACCCAGTGCAGCGGTGTGGCTCATTGATGTGATGTGTAATAGCTTTTGGACGACAACGTAGGTCTACAGCAGAGATGAATAAGATGCCAGGCTTTGATACACACACAATACTTGTAAGTAGGATCAAAAATAAGAAAATTATAGATTAGTGTTTGAACAAATGACCAATGGTATATTTGAGTGATTAAGTGTTTAGGTCATTATGTGCATGGATATTGTCATGGACTCATGGTTTTGGGACTCTTTGTGTTTGTTCTTTTGGCTTCCTGTGTTGCACTCTGTTCGGTACTTTTGGTCGTTTGATTATGCTCTTTCATGTTTGAGTTGTTTCTTGGAAAGACTATTAGATTATTGGTTAAGTTTGTAGTTCTGTGTTTCTATGTTCATTCATTCAGAGATGTTTTGGTTTATGCTGGGTTGTTGAGTGGTGTTTTCTGGGTTTTGGTTTCCCTTGTATGTTCATATTCTCCTCCTCTCACCTGCCCTGCGTTATCCTCGTTAGCTCTACCCTGCTCTGTGTTTTCCTCGCACCTGTCCTGTATCAGCCTTGTCAGTCCTGCCCCGCTCCCAGTGTCTTTCCCAGCCAATCACTCCCAGTCTGCCCTTGTGTCTTGCCACCTGGTCCCTGTTGTCTATTAGTTCAGTTAGTATAGAAGTCTTGGTTTGCAGTCACTCTTCGTTGGATTCTCTGTTTTGTTCCGGTCTGTTCTGGTTCGTTCTGCTCTGTCCAGCTCAGCCAGCTTTTGTTTTTGCTGCACACTTCTAATAAAGAAGTTTTCTTCAGATCTGCTTCGCCTGTGGCATTGAGTAAAGATTAAAATCCTCCACAAACACGATGAACCCCAGCAAGTCCTCAGCATCCAAACAACGCTCAACTATGAAATACAGCAGTTTTAAAATATGGTGTGAAGTGTATTTTTTGTTTTGTAGTTTGATAGAACCAGAGGTTCACACACCCTTTCAATGTTGGTATATTAATGTTTTAGTATATGCTTTTTTTATATGATTTTATGGTAAATATTTAATGAGAACACACAACAGAAACACAAACTTTCTTCCTTTTACCCATCTCTCCAGTCATTCACTCTCCCATTGGCCCAAGACAGAATATTGAGCTTTTTTTTTTTTTTAAATTGGCTCTACATTGAACTGCCTGGAGGCACATGTGGGACTATGATGTGCAGATGGCCGACCTACAGTAGGAGACGTAGGAGACACATGTTTTAAATGGGGTGTCCAGAGGGTACAAAATTCACTTCATTGCTGATGATAAAATCCATCTTAGACAAAGATAAAACAGAAAACGACAACAACAAAAAAGATAAGAAGCAGAGACGTACAGTACACACTGTGATGACTTTTACTTCAGATGTTACCTCCACAAGCAACAATTATTCCTGTGTGTTCAGATGGAACTGAGAGGTGAACGTGTGCTTGCGGTGCCTATGGCTTTAGATGAAATAGCTGGTTGGTAATTACTGGAATAAACTGTTTCTTGCTTTAGATGGAACAACTTAGATGATATTTTTATGTGTTTTGGATGAAATGACTGGAGGGTAATGACCACGTTTCATTATCTCGCACTTTATGCGTTGAGAAGAATGTTTTTCTTTATGTTTGTTGGCATACAGAGAGGACGGCTAGAGGGTAATCACTGGATTAAAATGTCTCTTAAGATGGTTGAACTGAGAGTACAAGTTGTGTTTTGATATGTTTGGCATTAGATGCTGCATCCAGAAGGCCCATATTGGATTGTGATGACTTTGGCCCCCGAATGGTACAGCTGGGAGAAACACGTTGGACCCGGGACGACTTTGGCTCCACGTGGTGCAGCTGGGAGGTAGATTCTGGATGGAGATGTCACTGTGCAGCAGCTTGTGGTCTGTGGCTATGTCATTCAAAGCCAAGACACTTCACCATCTTTACACACGGGATTAGTTTAGTCACGCATAGACACACGAACACATACAGTACGTTCACGCACTGGATGGCCTCCAAACCAATGTGTCTGTCATTCTGTCTTCTCCTCTAAGCTCTATTATACTGGGCTGGCTTCCACCTCTCAGGCTGCATCCTTACACTCATCCATTACCAGACACCCCTCGTGTGAAAACTGCTCTCGTCCTCGTGGCTGGAAGGCACACAACTAATTAAGTTGTTAGTTTATTTCAAGAGTAACAGATCACCCCCCCCTCCCAGCCTGGGTTCGAGTAAATTACTGCCACATATGAAGGATTTCACATGGTGTGAGGGTAAGATGGAGTAAGAGGTCAACAAGCAAATTGGTGGTAATTGTTTGGTAAAATGTGTAAATAAGAGCTTCTAGATTAATTAAATCCTCCTATAATCTCAATAAAAAGGGAGCTTTTATTCTTATTTCCAGATCTATATTTTTATTCTGGGACTCAACTTGAATAGCTTTGCATGATTCACAGTTCAAAAAACTCTTTACGCAGCCCCTGAAACAGGCTGTTTTTAGCTCCTGTCTCCTTAAGGCCCCCCTCCCGATGAGCCCACTCTGTTCTGATTGGTCGGCTTCCAGAAGCTGCGTCACAGCCGACTTCCAGCCGCTCGGGAGGCTATGCAAACAAACCATGAAACAAACTATAGTGGTAGGATTTCACTTCTTCTTGTTCTTTACTCAAAATGTCATCTTCTCAAATTCATCCCTACGTTTGAGCTGGAATCCACTCCAACAACGCAAACAACACATGGAAAAATCTTCTGTTCTGCTATTTATGGACATGCCCGACAATCTGACGTCAACTCGTTGGCATCACAAACGTGACATCATCACAAACAAAGCGTTCAGAGTAGGTTGAAGCCCTGGTTTTTGACTTGCAGGGAGCATTTCTACATATGTTAACCTCAAGTTATGGAACTTTGACCATGTTTGACACAGATATCTGACATCATAACAGTATATCAATAACAGAAAACCACAAAAAGCATGATAGGTCTCCTTTAACAACAAGGACACAAGAGGAGTAATGGTAAGAAGAATGATTTGAGAGGGTAAGATGGTGATGTTCCTCCCTGTTTTACCTCAACACAAGTAGTGATAGACTATAAACAGATTAGGAATAGAAATAGTCTGTAAAGAGAAGGAGAACAAGAGACAGTGGTTTTATATTCTCTGTGACATCAGTGTTGAAACCGTGACGCGAATGTGGAGAAGAGACAAATCGGTTTCTAAGTGTGGGAGTGATGAGGAAAAGAAAAGGTCAATGACAAACAGGAGGAAGGGAAACAGGATGATGGAAGTGTGCTGAGACACAAGTCACATGTTGTCTCCGATGGGACCCGAAGCTGTCTGTGTATGTTTGGAGACAGTTTGGATAAACCGGCAAGATTGAGGTTGAAATTGAGGTTTGGGAGGAGAGGAGGATGTTGTTTCAGGGTACTAAGAGTGAGTGGTGTAAGGTTGTATGAACCTCTGAGGAGATGTGGGTGTGTGAGCTGATAATGACAGAACTGTGGGGCTGAATGGAGGAGACAAAAAGGAGCGGCGTGTTAGTAGAAACAGCAGTGACCAGCTCTGTCCCCACAGGCTCTAAAAACAACTTTACACTACCTGCTCTCTGTCTGAGTCCATTTACACTGGAACATCACACCCTTTACAGAGTGCCATTAAATATCACTGGAACCACCACAGGTCTGTCAGGGCTGCAGCCAGTTAGGTCCTGGTGAGTGTTGGGTTGCAACACTGTTGTTATAATAATATGAGGTTTAGAGATTCCTAATTCCAGTAATGCCCCATTAGTTCAACATTTTGGGATGTGGCCTTGAGAGATAGATATAAGATATACTTTACTTCAGGGAAACTGTTCTTGGGCTCAGCATTGCTAAATAAAACATTTATAACTTACTTACACGCATACATACTTTACATACATATCTTACAGTCATTCATACAGAAATAATAAAAAAACAGAATATCACACGTTCAACATAAGACCAACAACTAAAAGTCAACTGTAAAGTGCTCTGTGACCATGTAGCCTTTAACTGCTGCTGTTTAAAAACCTACTGGACAATGGAACAAATTGTTTTTTTTATAGCAGTTCAGTCTGCAGTTTGGAAGGTGATAAACGCTCGTATTCAGAATGAGGAATGTGAGAGGAATCAATCATTATTTTCTGTGCCTCTCTAAGCATAGACTGCTCATATATAACCCGAAGAGAATGCTGTTCTTCCTGCCCTATAACCTTCGTAGCAGTCTGCACAAGACAAGCAAGCTTGGATTTTAATTGGACTGACGGGTTAACATACCATGCTTGAATACCACTCCTGACTAAACTCTCTAAAACTGACTGATAGAATAGAAACTCTTGAAAATTTTTAAGTCCTATCAAAAAGTACAGCCTCTTCTGTGGCCTAGAACAAAGACTTTAGAGATGGGAATGCCAGGTTAGAGAGTTGTCAATGTGCACACTAAGGTATGTATAAGAACACTATGATTAATGGGAGTGTTCTGAATGCTCCTTAAACCACAGTTTTTACAAAATACAAAAGGTGTGATTTGTACAGTAGGTGTTGAAGCTTTGGAATTGATGAGAGGCACTTTTGATTGACCAAGTAATGGAAAGTATTGTAACAACCTTTTATTGAGTGTTAAGTGCCAAGCAAGCAGCAGTGGAGCACATCATCTATCCAATCATGTATCATGACTGACTGCCAATCAAACTTTTTGAACTCAACAGGAAAGTTCACAGTTGTACAAATCTTCATTTAGTTGGTTTGACTGAGAAATTAAAAGTCTAATTGTCAGAAACAAGTAATGAGAATTTGGGATATGCTTATATGGTTTAACACAGGTAAAACAGGAGACATTTGTGATTTTTTTTCAGACATAGTGATCTTACATGAGAAACTGTTAAAGTTTTATGACGTCTCTACCTGTTGCAGTGAGATTTAGGCTTAAAATCAATATTGTTATAGTTCAGACAGGGGAGTGGAGGCACTCCGAGCCCGTCCTGAACCTGACCGATGAATGTGAGTCCCAGCCTCCGAGTTTAAAGTTGGAATAGAGAGGAAGAAAAAAAGGTGTTGGGTTAGAGAGAGTTGTGGATCAGCTACAGTTAAAACAAGATCCAAGGACATTATAAAACACACTGAGGGAGGGGGTGGAGTTCACAACAAGTTCAGGGTCGTATCGCGGTCAGAGCTCAGGCTGGGACTCAACATTAACTTATTTTTTCATGTTTTGTGCATGATGGAGAAACACACATGTTTCCCCTTCTTGTGGCCATGCAGTTCTCTCTAAACACTAAATAAATGATCAGTAATATGTGTACGTTTGCCTCTGAATTTCCTCTTTTTTGCTCTAGCAAAAGAGAATGGTGAAATTGTCCCTGTGATATTACAGCATTCATAGTAATGCAGCAGATCTATGGTTTTCTTATATTTGGTGTAAATCTCAAACAGCACCTGAGCCCACTTGATCCTATTTATTTACCAATATGCCCACGTGGATAAATATAATGAATGTATAATGTTTGAAAGCAATAAAATTCAATGTGTTTGTGTTATAGGTTTCTCATTTTGGAACTATGCTGCTCTTTAAACATTAAATTAACTCAAACTGAAACACGCCTGGCTTGCAGCACATAGATTCTCTTTGCTGATGTACGTCATTTCATTTCCTGAAGCATTCTGCTTCACATTAACGCAGCCAAACATTCACACCTGCTGCCCTGCATTGTTGGTCACTGGAAGCTGCCCAGTATAACCAGAATACTGTTGGCCCCTGAACAGCCTGGTAATCATATTCAGGGTTCGTTGTGTGGGTTCAGTGCAGGGTTAAACTGGGCAGATGGAAAAATAATTACAGAAGTAAGATGAGAAAAAAATTGATTGAATCTGAATCATAATTGTACAAAAAAAACCCCGTTAGAAAATAATTCTAAAATGGGGACAGTATTTATGACAAAATAACCTTTTTTGTGCTTTCAACCACATCTCATGTTGTTCATCAGTAAATCAAACTTGCTAAGTCCAGCAAACATTGAGACATTGTATGAACCGTTATGAAAGTCGTGCTGACATTCAGGACGTTACCTGGACGTCAGCTGTGACGTTCCAGCAACATTGAAACATGTCATTACCATTGTTAATGGCCCTTTTTAACCATTCTGCTACAGTAAGGTTTACATGTGCATTCTGCAGCTTTATGTTTACGGTTACAGTGATCAACTGTTTATATGGATCAAAATGCTCGAGACAGAATCATTCCTGTACAAATGCTGTTTAAATAATTTGCTTATAGTAATCAAGTAGTCTGCTTACAGTGTTCATTTTGGGTCTATTAATACATGACAACATACAGAAACCTTTTTTTAAACTATGATAATTCTGTTTTCTTTTTTTTTACTTTAATCTCATGATACATGTATGATATGTACTGCCATGCCATTATTGCCTCACGGTAAAGCATCTGCTTCTGGCTGGTAACCTGAGGCTGGTGCTGCATGCACATTAAAATCATGACGGAAAAAAGAAAGACATTTTCTCTCGTAATAAACGTAGTCTCCTTGAAGCTTATGACAAACTGCACGAGCCAATGAGGTGCAGCAGCGAAATAACAAATGAAGCGGCCGTACTGTATTTTGAAACAGTCAGTAAAATTCAGTAAATAGCGAAGCTGCCCATTTCATTACTTTATATTCATGTAATAAATATACAAATGTCAATTAGATGGTAATCTGCATGAGAAATAAAGAAAAAGAAAAAAACTATGTATATTTGTTACTATATTTCCACCACAGCTCAACAGGGAAACACTGTCTGAGGAAACACATATGTTAATGTATGTTAATGGAGTGGACAAAATATTTCAATATTCCAATTCAATATAATGCATCCCAGTGCATCACCACAACCCACTACGACCTCAATAATAAACATAAAGTAGAATTATCAACTTTCTGAC
This sequence comes from Thunnus thynnus, assembly GCF_963924715.1. Taxonomy (NCBI): domain Eukaryota; kingdom Metazoa; phylum Chordata; class Actinopteri; order Scombriformes; family Scombridae; genus Thunnus; species Thunnus thynnus. The sequence continues at coordinate 31,153,166 of NC_089523.1, forward strand.
AATGTCAACAAAAACTGACAATGTCTAAGCTTTGTAAATGTAGAATTTATGGCAGAGCAGTTGTATTGGATTGCATTAGATTACACAGATGTACCTGATGAATTGGGTGGTGAGTGTATGAACCTCCATTCAGAACAAACTCATCAGAGCAGTCGGGGCCGTCTCTAACTTTCACATCTTTTTTTTTTTTCTCAGCAACATTGTCCCACTTTTTTTAAACAGAGCTGAGTTAACCTAGATAGTTTCATGGCAGAAAGAGGCTCTTTGAAATCCTTTTGATTCTCTGATAGTTTTGAAACTTCTTTGTATTTGGGCAGGAAAAATTGTGCCTGTGATCATAGTCTTGAGTTATTTCTGATTTTGTCCACTTAAAACCTTTGCTTTAGAGATCTTCCCATTAAAGAGACACTTTACTACTACTCAGTCACTAGGAACAGTCATATAATATCTTCTGTGGTTCTGGAGGAGTCTGACAAAATAACCCTGGTGATGTCATCTTGGCTTGAGTTTGGAGAAAGCCTGCATTACAAACTGCTGGCATTTACCAGGCAGGGAGGGTCTAATGAGGAGGTGATGTTGCATTCTGGGATGTGTAGGATCCAGAGTTTATGGAGCTTGACTTTTACTAGGGATTATAATGTTTATAAAGTATATCTCCTGTCTTTTCTTTGTCTTTTCACATGTCCCCCAACTTTATGGCAGTAAAATCACTAGAGTACCCTTTTAAGTCCAACTGGCACCTGGTGTTAGGTGGAGTTGGTGTGGCCAGGTTGTACCTGCGAGACGAGCAAGAGAGACAATTAGGAAAAGGACCGTTTATGAACGAGAAAGGGTGCAATAGAAGGTCTGAATGCATGCAGTGGTTGGATGAATGTGATAAAGTGGGAGGTAGGAGGAGAGAGGAAAGGATGGACCAGAGAGAAACCAAGCTTTCACTGTTGAACTATAGTAAACTTCCAATAATGCACGTTTTGGATGTGCACATGAATGGAAACCATGAAAGTTCAAAATTGTGTGCTCTGCTGAGGTAGAAAACGAGGTGTTTTACACAGAAAAAAATGTATAAAAAAGCTGATGGGAACATTTTTTTCTAAGATTATCATAAAACCTGCTTCCACATCTTCTTTTTTGTCTGTTTTTCCACTAGTATTGGCACAATATTGACCCACTATAGCTTTGACCCACTATAGCTTCCACCCACCATTATGGGCCTACACACCACTGCAAGACAAAAATCAAGAATAAATATGACCACCGGCCAAAACACTAGACTGACAGTATGTACAAGAAAAAGGACAAAGGGAACACATGAATTCATTAAAACGGTAAAGTCCATGTTAAGTCAGAGGCTGCAACCAAATGTTAGTGTACTTTTACTTTATAATCTCATGACCCCCCTTGAGAATACTCACATAACACTAGCTGATTGTCTTTTGAGGTTTTTTTTGGAATTTTACTTCAAATTCATGAAACCTACAGAGTTTTTCACAGAGTACAAGTTCACACGATGTTCTTTCTAGTGAACTCTAGAAGACCAGGATTCTTTAACTATTTGACCCAGTGGCCCCAAAAAACAACCAGTTTACTGACTCTACTGTTATTGAGCAGATACACAGCGGTGGCGTCGGCCTCAGGCATTGGTGGAGAGAGGCAGCGGCGGCGGGTTTATCTGGGGCGAGACTTGGTGGTTGGAAGGGAGAGAAAGTTGAGGGGGACAGAAACAGACAAACATTTTCTCATAAACATGCTTCACAGCGCTCTGAGGCTGTGAGCTGGCTGGGAGTCGGGACAAAGAGGGAAAAGAACATTAGCTGTAACAGCTTGAGAATATTGAAGTTCATATCAGGCTGTAGCTTTAACAACATTATACTGTATATCTTAAGATATTTATGGCTTCAGGGCATCTTCCGAACATGGAACTAGCTGTCTGTGTGTTAGCTGATAGCTGATTTGTTTTAGTGCTGTATTCATTTGGTTTAGTATAATCAGAATTGGTTTAATATTCTAAATTATTACATTCAATATGATATTAAATGTAAATATTTAATAATATATGAATCAACATGAGCATATATCTTATCTAAAGATATAATCCATGACTTATTCTACTAAAAATATACTGTATAGTATTATTATACTACAACATATATATAAATATTAAAAAATTTCTTCTGATGTTTAAAAATGTAAATGTCTGTTAACCGTGTCAAAATTGTATCCTGAAGGCAGAACATCTTCTCTGACACAAAGACGGGAGGCAAAATAACCTCGGAGAAAGAGGCAAACCAGACTAGATGGACTACATGATGAAATATTTATTCATTCTTTCAGTCGGGCCTTTTCAATGTAGCCTTGTGTTTCCATGAAAAAACATCACTGAGAGTTATTTTGGGTGAAAATGCTGTTTTGGTTTTGGAAAACCTGTGTCAGCCAACAAACAATGATCCCAATGGGAGATAAAGAGAGGAGCATGTCAGTGCAGCTCCAAAAGGATAATGTGAAGAAATCCAAAACACAGCTGAATTCATGAATTAATTATTATCATTATTATTATTATTATTATTGTGTTTAGCCTTTTTTAACCACAAAAGCCTCACTGAGGTTAAAAATCTAGTTTTAAAGAGTGCACTGACCATTTACTATGGCCAAAGAAATCACTTTTCTCTGACTGGTAAATGTTCCTTTAAACAATCTACAGAAGCATATGAAATATATAGTGGCCCCTTTCTATCAGGAAAACAAAACAAATAGATGAAATGTTAGGAATGACTAAAATAAAAATACCCAGTTATAGAAAACCACTTTGGGATCACCATTAGATCAACAAAAACCAATATAAACAAAAATGATAAATGTCTGTCTTGCCTTTTTTTAAAAAAAAACCCTCCAGGGTTGATCAGTACACCTCACACTGCCCCACAGTACAAAATAAAACATTCCCAGAGATGCTGAAGAGGTGTTAATCAATAACAACTGATCAAGCAAATATTTGTCAGATTCTGGGATCAGACGACAGTGCAGTGAGTTAGAGACCAGAATCAAAAGACATTTAAAATATGAACATTATCAAGCCTCACTGTGAAGCCAAAAAACAAATTATAATTGTGTAAAATCTGTATTATAAATGTGATGCACCACCATGTATGGATTATCATGACCGCTGACCCTGGACGCAAACTCACATGGGCCCTTACCTATACTACCTACCTCCTCTCCAAGCGTACATACTGTAGATTGTGCAGGGCAACCCAGCCACACACACACAGCATGATATTGATGTTACATCTCACTACATTTTAGGGATGTTTTGTTCTACACATTGCATGTGGAGCACAGCATTTTAATCTTTAAGACTCAAAACACACATAAATAATTCACGAAAAAACTACTGTACAACAAACTGTGAAAGAAATGAAAATCAAATATAGTACAGACTGACAGCTAAAACCACACACTGCACAACAAGCAGAGAAAAATAGCCAACCTCAACTACCACTTTTCTTCTGGCCTCCATTGCAGAGAAATGTCGAGGTGTCTGCATGTGTCATCATCCTTAGCTTTAATCCTTGACATTTGGGAGAAGGAATGTCCTCCATCACTGTTAGGAAGCATCAGGTACAGTCTTATCACAACTTTTTTTCCTTTAAGTGATTTTCTGAACCAATGCTGCATCTCTCGCTTCTTTTTACAATGACCCCGAACATACAGCCAGAGTCATAAAGAACTATCTTCAGCTACAAGAACAACAAGGAGTCCTGCAACAGATGGTTTGGCCCCCACAGATCCCTGATCTCGCCATCATGGAGTCAGTCTGGGATTAACATGAAGAGACTGAAGCAGCTGAGACGCCGAAAATCCACAGACGAACTTTGGCAACTTCTCCAAGATGCAGGAACAACCGACCTGCCAAGTACCAGAAAAAATGTGCAGGTGAACCGAGGAGAACTGCTGCTGTTTTAAAGGTAAAGCTGCTCACAGCAAATATTGATTTCATTTAGGTTTCTGCTGTTTACTGAACTTTGTATCAAGTCAACCGATAATAAAAACTAACCATGACATTTATTTTTGAAAGCATCCTGATTTTACAGTATTTTTTCAAAAGTGCCAAAAACCTTTCTTATCTTACTGTTAACTAAGGGCCCCCATTTGCTCCAGGGCCCTGGAGCCCACTTTGCCTATGTGTTAATCCATCTATGTGTACCACCTCCTTCTGAGACATCATGTTGAGCTTCAGCTCTAATTAGATAACTTAAGTCCCCGGTATATTCCACAATGGACAGCAGAACGGCCAGCGGACATGTTCCACATTAAATTTATGCCACATGGACCTTCACAGCTTTGCAGATGTTAATAATGTGGTATAGCAGGGGTCGGCAATTAGGCCCAACCATGGGCCAGTTTTTGAAGGATTTTTCATTGGAGGGCCATTAAGCGGCGCAGTGGAAACACAGGTTTATATGTCTTGTTTATTTATAATTCTGTTTATGATGTCATTTTCCCATTAATAAGTGACAAGTACAGCTTATTTTAATAGATATTTGGCTAAAAATGACTCACACACAAATATATGTTCTGTGTTGCAATTTGAGATCAGAGACATACTTTATTGTTGTTCACACACAGTGGCCTGCTTCATTCATGGTTGACTGAAAGTATTGTTGATGTTCTTGTTGACTTAGAAAAAAATGGTTTTAACACACCATTTATGTTTAAATGCCACCTATTTGTGTGCATGAACAATAAATCTGTTTTGGTCGAATATGCTAAAGTTGTCACACCTTGTCTGGATTTTGTTTTTCTGGACTTTTTGTGTTCTTTGGAGTTTCTCGTGTTTCACTTCTGTTGTCAGTCCTTCTGGTCATATGGTTTTGTTTATGATTTGGGTGGTGGGTTTAGAGGACTGCATCATTAGTTTGTTGGGTTGTGTACTTGGGTTTGTGTTCGTGGTTAGTCTTGGATGGGTTAGTGTAGGTGTCGTTGAGTTTGTTTTCTGGGTTTTTGTTTTCTGTTTCCCTTGTGTGTTCGTGTACTCCTCCACACCTGCCCTGCATTTGGACTCGTTAACCCTGCCCTGCTCTGTTTTCCCCACACCTGCCCTGTGTTAGCCTCGTCAGCCCTGCCCTGCTCCCTGTTCCCTCAGCCTATCAGCTCCCTGTATGTTCACTCCCCTCTCCTGAGTTCTCCACCCATCTCCCCACTTGCACCTCATCTCCTCGTTAGTTCAGTTTCTTTTTAAGTTCTGGTTTTCTGTTCAGTCCTTGTTGGATCGTTTTGTTTTGTTTCGTCTTGTTCTGTTCAGCTCTGTTTGCCTGTTCATTACCATCCATGATTAAAGGAGATTTTTTCATCCTATCTGCATTCTGGCCTCTGCGTTTGGGTCCAATCCTGCTTCCCCACCTGACAAAAGTTGTGGAATTAAAACAGTATTGGAATTTACACATTACAAATTCATTTCTAGTAGGTTCATTAGACACAATTACTGTTCAAATAGCATGATGCAACCCGGCTTTCCTCCTCCTGTGGGAACAGTATCGAGGTAACATATTGATTGGGGTTTACATGAGCCTTGTGTTTATTTTGTTACCTACAGTAGATTTGTGAAGAATTATGTAAAAGTTTTGATGCAAATTATTAAAGTCAAAACTTCAGCTTTTGTCAGGGGGCCAAATATATTATCTGGAGGGCCAGATTTGGCCCACTGACTGCTATTTGCCTACCACTGTAGTATAATAAATCCTTATTTATATAAATTATTTAGTATTATTTCGATATACAGTACTGTGCAAAAGTTTTAGGCACTAAAAGTAAAGTGAGAATACTTACAAAAATATTGCTATAAATTGTTTAAATTTATCAATAAATTTCTTACAAAGTTGAGTAAACAGTAGAAATCTAAATGAAATCAATATTTGCTGTGAGCAGCTTTGACTTTAAAACAGCAGCAGTTCTCCTCGGTTCACTTTAACACAGTTTTTCATGGTAACTTGCAGGTAGGTTGTTGAAAGAATGTTCTTCTGTGGATTTATTATTTAGGCCATCTCAGGTGCTTCTTCATGTAATCCCAGATTGACTCCATGATGTTGAGATCGGGGCTCCGTGGGGACCAGACCATACCATCTGTTGCAGGACTCATCATTCTTCTTGTCGCTGAAAATAGTTCTTTATGACTCTAGCTGTATGCTTGGGGTCATTGTCATGTCATGAATAAATTTGGGACCAGTCAGACACCTCCCTGATGGTACTGCATAATGGATAAGAATCTAAACATCTAGGGCGCCTAAAACTTTTGCACTGTACTGTATAATTTAGTCTACATTTTTATTGCCACTGGCGTGCTATAAGAGTAGATAGAATTACTGCTTTAATTAAAGTGGCACTTGGTGGACTTTTCTGCCCTGATTCACATGATCGTGTGATAATCATACAAGTCAGAAATCCCATAAATATGTCCTGTTGAATTACAGAGGAATATGTACACAATGATGTTAGACATGTTGAAGTTTTCATTAACATTGCATGCTTATAGAATTGAGTTTGTTAATTGCATTGCAATAAGTGTTTTTTTATTTTTATAATTCATGCAATGGTGCAGTAAAAAAAAAAGCATGCAGGGTTTGAATATTTAACTCTAATACAAGTGTGTTACATACTGGATGAAGAGATCCTGAAAGTGCACTTCATATACATACATGCAGGGAAGTTTAGGGAGAAGGACTGACAGTATAATAATAGCAAAGCCAAACAATGGACGTGATTTATATTTTAATCTGTAGACTGGAATTTATTACTGTGAGGAGCAAGGCAAGTTTATTTATATAGCACGTTTCAGCAACAAGGCAATTCAAGGTCTTTACTTAAAACATTAAAAGCATTGAGACAAAGTGCAAAAGAAACACATAATAAAAGGACACTTTTATTTAAAAACAGTAATTAAAAAGACAAGAGAATAGAAAAACAAAAACAAGCTCATATAGAATAAGACAGGTATAAAATACAAGAATTAAAGTTACCAGTCTGAGAAATGAATCATTATTTAATTGAATAAAAGGCAGCGGCAAACAGAAAAGTCCTCAGCCTTGATTTAAAAGAACTGAGAGTTGCAGCAGAAATGCATTTTCTGGGAGTTTGTTCCAGATATGAGGAGCATAAAAACTAAACACTGCTTCTCCATGTTTAGTTTTGACTCTGGGTACAGAAAGCAGACCTGATCCAGACCACCTGAGAGGTCTGGATGGTTCATAACGTAGCAGCAGATCAGAAATGTATTTTAGCTCTAAACCATTCAGTGCTTTATAAACCAACAATAGTATTTTGAAATCAATTCTTTGACAGAGAGGAAGCCAGTGTAAAGATCTGAGAACTGGAGTAATGTGATCCACTTTCCTGGTCTTAGTGAGGACTCGAGCAGCAGCGTTCTGAATCAGCTGCAGCTGTCTGATCTGATCTGAGACATAAGTCCTTTAATCCTTGATATATTCTTCAAGTGACAGTAGGCTGACTTTGTAATTGCTAAAGTGAAAGTTGAAATTCAAGTCTGAGTCCATTACTACACCAAGATCTCTGACTCGGTTTGTGGTTTTTAACCACAAACTGACTGAAGCTAAGCTCTGACTTTAAATTGTTCTTCCTTGGCTCCAAAAAAAATTACTTCTGTTTGGTTTTTGTTTAATTGAAGAACATTGTATTGCTTGCTTGTATTGGAGCATAGTCCCCTGGTGATATGGTTATGTAAATTTGTGTGTCATCTGCATAAATATTGTAACATATTTTGTTGTTTTCCATAATCTGAGCTAGTGGGAGCATGTAAATGTCAAACAGAAGAGGCCCCGGAATGGATCCTTGGGGAACTCCGCATGTAATTTTTGTCTGCTCAGATGTGTAATTACCTATAGACACAAAGTAGTCTCTCTTCTTTAAGTAGAATATAAACCAATTTAGTAGTGTGCCAGAAAGTCCCACCCAGTTTTCCAGTCTGTCTAGTAATATGTTGTGGTCGCCTGTGTCAAATGCAGCACTGAGATCCAGTATTACTAAGACTGAAATTCTGCCAGTCATTGTTTAGGTGGATGTCATTAAAGACCTTAACAAGAGCCGTTTTAGTGCTGTGGTGTGGTCGAAATCCTGACTGGAAGACATCAAAACAGTTTTTTAGTGCCAAGAAGTTGTTCTGCTGTTGAAAAACAGCTTTTTCAATGATTTTACAGGAGGTTTGATATGGGCCTATAATTTGATATGGACCTGAGAGAAGAGACATGTTGACAATTTGTAGAAGATCTGAGGCCATGCAATTTGAAACATTTTTGAAAAAGCTTGTTGGCAGAATATCAAGGCAGCAGGAGGAGGATTTCAGATGCTGTATAATGTCCTCCAGGTTTTTATGGATGATTGGATAAAATTGTGTCATACTACTTGAATTGATTTGAAGTGGACACAGGGACAACACATATCCTGTACCTGATGTGGAGGCACTGACTGCTTGTCTCTTTTCTGAATTTTGACAGTGAAGAAGGAGGCAGATTCATTGCAGGCCCTGATGGATAGACATTCAGGGGCTACTGACACAGGAGGGTTTGTTAGTCTGTCGACAGTAGCAAACAAGGCACATGCATTATTATTGTTTTTGGGCAATGATGTCAGAGAAGAAGGACCGCTTTGCATTTCTCAGTTCCAAATTGTAAATGCGATGTCTCTCTTTATAGATGTCATAATGAATCTGGAGATATGTTTTTCACCACCTGCATTCAGCTTTTCAGCACTCTCTTTTTTCTATTCTGACCAGTGTGACATTTCTCCAATGGATTATTTTCTTACCAGAGACAACCTTCACCTTAGTGGGTGCAATGGCATCAATAACATTTGTAAGAGAGGGCAGGTGTGGAAGAGAAAGCCTGAATAAATATTTCACTGATGTTTTCAGTTATATACAATTTTGTGATTACCTCTGTATGATCATTTGTGTGCACAGAGATAGTAGTCTTAAGGAAAACACAGATTGATCAGAGAGAGCAACATCAGTCACCACAACCTTGTTTAGACCCTTGGAGATGATTAAGTCCAGATTGTGCACTTTGTTGTGTGTGGGCTCCGTCACATGCTGAGTCAGTCCATAATTATCAAGAACACAACACAGTTGTTTAGTGCTGCTGTCCTGGGGATTGTCAACATGGATATTAAAATTAACCAACAATAACTACACAGTCAAAGTCAATACAGATTATAGACAGCAGGTCAGCAAAGTCATCAAAAAAGTTTGCACAGTATTTAGGTGGCCTGTAGATATTTAGAAATATAGTTCTAGATGAGGAATTCAGCTGAAGAGCCACATATTTAGAAGAAGCAAAATGTCCATCAGATATCTGCTTGCATTGGAGGGAATAATTAAACAAAATGGCAACTACACCTCCTCTTTTATGCACTCTGGCTTCACTCATAAAACTGAAGTAAGAAGGGTTGACTCATTAAGAACAGCTACACTGTTATCTTAGTCTAAGTAAGTTAAAAAAACATCAAATCAAGATTGTGCTTAACAATAAAATCATTGATTAAGAATTTTTTTCCTGCCACAGACCTGACGTTTAATAAAGCTAGATTTAGCTTTATTTATAAAGCATTATCTGCCCAATTTTTTGCGACAGTTTTTGGCTGATGAGGAACAGGTGCTAAATTTGATAAATTTAGCAGAATCGGTTGAATACTTCCTGTGTCTTTGCAGATTCACCATTCTTTCTTTCTATCACTAATCAAGACAGAAATTCAGGAAGCTACTGGCACACCGGGCCCCGGCTTTTCCTGGGAAGAGTCATGAGTGTCATTAGGCTTACAACCTGGCTCCAGTGCATATCAGTTGGAGCTCGCTGTATTTTCTACACAGACAGCTGGACATGCTGTGCTTTTATCAGGCTGGGGAGACAGATAATTATGATTCCATTGCGGTGGGGGTGGTAGGCGTTGTAGCTGTGACAATTCTGTCAGAACTGGTGGAGGTGGACACCGAGGGGGGTTTAGTGGAGAGAAAATGGGAGTAGGTTCCTCTTGTCTCTTGTCCTTGGCAGAGGGAACAGATGGGTGATGCAGGAAGTAAACTAAGTTAGAGGTGAACAATTTTACTCCTGACTTGTTAAGGCAAAGTCCATCTGCCTTAAAAAGATGTCTGCAGTCCTAGAAAAAGTTGAAATTGTCAATAAAGTGCAGTGAATGGGCGGTACAAGCAGTTGAGAGCTATGTGGTCAGTGCTACCAATCTGCCAATTGTCAACTCCTCTCTGACTGGTGGTAGACGTCCACTGACAAACACCTCAGCATTCAGAGAGCTGACTGTGTTCAACAGATCAATAAAGTCTAGTTTCAGTACTTCAGACTGTTGTTTCATAAAATCATTGGCCCCCTATGTGCATTATGATGGTTTTCATGGTTGGGTGTGCAGCTACGATATGCAGGATTCTTTCTGTCACGTCAGAGACCGTATCCTTGGGAAAACAGACTATTTTGGTGTTCTTACTGCACATGCTTCTTACATCTCACTTCTTACAAGTCACCCACAATCAGAGTCTGAGGCCCAGTCGTTTGCTTTCCCTGTAGCCATTTGCTTTCAGATTTACTCTCAGTTCTTACCCTGCTGTGTGAAGAGGAGAGGTTATCCAGGTCATTAGACAGCGATCCAGGGTCTTGCAACACATTTGGTTGTTGGGGAGGTTTGTTGTTAGTTCTCCCTTTCGCAGCTGTCCACGGCTGTATCCTACTAAGTACAGGGGTTGAAGAGGTGCTCTGCTTGGATGATAATGCAAGCCAGCCACTCACATCACAAATCTCAGGGCGCTGGGCTCTGCCTGTTACTTGTCTTCCTATTTCCCAGGGAAATGATTTACTCTTAGGCTTTTCACCAAGAGAGAGTTCCAGGGAGGACTACCGCTTGTAGATTTATTACCCAGTACACAGCCCTCCTGTTTCTTGGTAGTGTTGCTGGTGCTAATTTGCTGTGTGTTAGCATGCTCTTGTCCCCTGGTTTGAGTCCATTCACTTTCACGTTCACTTCCAGCACTGAAATCATCTGTAGAAGTTTGTGGAAGTTGTCTCTGGAGAAGGGGGGCATCTTGCAGCTATTTAGTTTTAGCTAATACCATGTTTCCAGTCACTGCAGTACAGGCTTGTGCTGTCGGTAGGCCTTTCTTATTTAATACTGAGGAGGTCATAAAAATGTTGAAATATGTATTATAATATATATATATGTATATGTATTCAGGAGCTGCTGCTAGTAGTTTCTCAAAGAAGAAAAACAAGAATATCAGCAGAAAAATGCAAGCAGAAGCGAGAGCAAATAGCAGAGTGTCTGCACTCTAACAAAGCAGGAAGATATGGGAGAGGAGTTTGAAATTCAAGATGAATGTTTTCTTTTTTCTTTTTGTCCTTTCTTTTCTTTCCGTCTCTCTCTCTCACACCACCATCTGCCTTCCTCCACCACCTCTCTTTTTTCCCCCTTTCATCACTGCTTCTCTGGCTCTTATTCGCAGTCTAATGTTGGTTTTATTTCAAGCCCCCAGGTCTCTCTCTCTCTCTCTCTCTCTCTCTCTCTCTCTCTCTCTCTCTCTCTCTCTCTCTCTCTCTCTCTCTCTCTCTCTCTCTCTCTCTCTCTCTCTCTCTCTCTCTCTCTCTCTCTCTCTCTCTCTCTCTCTCTCTCTCTCTCAGTCTGTCTCTGGTGGTCTATTGGATCATAATTACTGGATCATACACAAGACAGATGACTGCAATATGCTGCATGGATATACACATGCACTAACACACGGTTCCTCATATATTTCTGCACGGTCTGGTGACATAATCATGGGCGTATTACACATAGAGAGAGAACAACCTGGGGATTGGTATTGGATCAGTTTATGACAGAGAGAAAGGAAGAGGGGGAAAAGCAAGACAGAAAGACTGAATAAGTGGGCACGCTGTGAACACTCTTCAAGATTCAACATCTTTAACCTTAGATAGAAAATGATTCCTATGTCTATGGATTATCCTGAGTAACCAGGACATTACTGTTGAGCTCTGGCCTAAATGTATTTTTTTTTCTCAGAATTCTGAGATTAAAGTCAGAAGTCAAATCAATTTTTCACATGGCCTTAATCTTCTTCTGTACTTTTGTTAGATCTTACTCCACTGATAAAAGCACACTTATTTCAAACTCCACATCTATAGTTTGCAATGATTCAGCCACTAGGTTAACTGAACACTTCACCTGATCTCTGCTTTTATGCTCTATGCTTGTTTCCATTCCAGTTTGTGTTCAGACAACTATCGCCTGGCTGACCTCTGATAGTGTAGATAAAGTCTAAAGTTGATTAGTGTGAAGAAAAATCTTCAGCTATAAGCAGTGTCGTATAAGAGCAAGGTGAGCTGTTTCCAGCAGTACAGTACATGTAGGTTGTGTAGGAGTTCTGGTTTGACAAAGTTAAGACTGAGAAGGGGTCTAATTTTTGGCCTTAATGCATTAATAGTTTCTCTAAATGAACAGTAATTCTCCAAAAACGCATCCAAGACACAACACATCAAAAGGAATTAACTACAGAGAACCTAAACCAACCCAAACCCAGTGCAGAAGTTTTTTCTTTTGAAGAAACTCGATTCAGAAGAGACTCAGGGCCAGTGAGACCCCATCCGTATTGAGCCAAGAAATATTGGAGCCTAAAGTGTAGTGGACCCAAACAGAGAGAGAAAATTTGATTTGTTGGTCAGACCATGTGAAAAAAAAACAATGTTACTGTGTTAATAAAGAAACAACAATGTACCTGGTGGAATAGAAATAGAAGAAGAAATGAAGAGTGTGTTTGAGCAGGAGTATCCTCTCTCCTGCCTGGAAGGCAGAGTGGAGGGCGAGTGAGGGGGAGACAGAGCCGAGCTTTGACGTGAGCTGTCAGTTTTGATGATGTGACGAGCAGGAAAGCAGACTGAGAGACGAGCCGGCAGTTCGATTCCCTGTCAGAAGTCAGGGACTCTGCCAGGGCAAGATAACTACACACACACACACAAAGACTGAAGAGAGAACTTGCTGCTTTCACTCACACACATTTGCTTAAAAAGAAAAAACTTTTGATGACACACACACACACACACACAATTTTCCCACGGGGATCAATGAAGTTTAATCTCATCACACACACACTCCTCAAAAACAAACACACTCACTTTATCTGGAACGTTAAGGGAAAATGTGAGTTCTGACTCTAACACACACATACATACATACATACATACTGTGTATGTAAAGACTGCAGTGGTAGGAATATTAAACAGTGCTTTCACTCACACATTGGTTAAAAAGTAACATAACCCTCACTGAACAGTAGTCTCGTATGAATAAGGAAAAAAAAAACATTTTCTGATACACACTCAGAGACTTGGTTGGTAAACTTGTTGGTTCTATTTCTTTTCAAAATAAAAGCAAACCAAAACCGATCACTAACAGCCAGGTGAGAACGTTCTCTCCTCTCATTGGTCAGATCTGTCTGGGGCAGGAGCGAGAATGTAAACAAAGGAAGAAGGTCCTGAAGGAGCTCCTATCCAAGTCCCTGGGAGCATCGCCGGGCTGTGAAGCTAATTTGGGTCAGTCACATGATGTACACTGGCCCAAAAAACATTTTTCCCATACATAATCATTTGAATAGGAGCAGCTGTAAAACGGTGAATACATTTTCTGCAAAATGATTTATTATATTAGCAGAATTTGATTGATTCAGTCCAACATCATCTGGAGAATCTAAAAGAGCCACATGATTAAATTATTTTATCCCATTCCAGTGGACAAGGAACCAACCAGAAGTGTGTCAGCTCGGCCAGCAGAAGCTTTGGACACACATGCTCCTGAAGCATCTCAGCTGGAGAAGGACTGTTGCTTCATGGTATCCAGTTCTCCCTAATACATGAATGGTTGTACCTGCCCATATATCAAGAAGGAGACTTACTTCATTGCTAGTCCTGGTCAGACAGTGATCCATTTGATTGCTATGTTCAAAGCTGCCCAAATGAATCGTACCAAGGAGGAAAACAAATCCAAAATCAATTTCAGTCAAATTCAATCTGACTTACCATCAGAGATGTGAAAATGCCCTTAAACTTTAGAATGAGGCTTTCAGAAGAAAAAGCACACTTCCTGTAACAGGTAGAGTGAAATTTCTGACAGTTTATTGATGACAGAACTACATTTGTGTCTGGAAGCCAAGATGTCAGCATGTGTAAGAACAGATTTCAGATAACCCAGAGATTTGTGAACACAAAATCTTTAAACAAAAAAAACCAAACAAACAGCCAACCTTTTCCTCTGTTCCAGAGACGCTGTTTATTCTGTCAGATAACAATGAAATTCACACATTATAGTAAACCATCTTCCTAGAAACTGACTGTTCATACAGGAGGGTGTCATTCATTAAAAGATTACATCCATTTTATCTCCATCTGATGAGAGCACATGTGTGATGCCCTGTAATTCAAAAAGCAGACTGAACCGTAACATAACCAACAATAGGTGAAAATGTATAGTAGTATATTCAGTCAAATATAAGGGTGTTTTTTTCTTTGAGATGGACTAATCCATTTCATTAGGCCTTTCAGTGGTAGAAGAAGTATTCAGTTCCTCTACTTAAGTAAAAGTACCAATAGAGCAACGTAAAAATACTATTACAAGAGAGATCCTACTCAAGTAAAAGTAGATGGTATTATCAGCAAAATGTGTGTTAGAGCACCATGTTACTGTTGTAGCTGCTGGAGGTGGAGCTTGAACTACTTTATGTACAGTTAGGTAGTTCAGTCCAGTGGTTCCCAACCTAGGGTTCAGGCCCCTCCGAAGGGTCGGCAGATAAATCTGAGGGGTCATGAGATGATTAATGGGAGAGGAAAGAAGAAAACACAAAGTTCTGATACACAAATCTGTTTTCAGTTTTTGGACTTTTTCTCTAATCTCATTTTTGGTGAAATATTGGATCATTTGAACATTTATTGAAATGAAACCATGTGAGAAGTTTAGAGGGAAAAATCACTATTTGGTTGAGCTGTTAACAACTCATAGACATGTGAAATGTGACCCCGACTACACACTGCTTTTTGTAAGACGTCAAAAGACAAAAAGGTTGGAAACCACTGGTTTCATCTTTAACAATGTGTTGTATTTTAAAAGCTTGTTATATTATCCATTGTGTCAAATCTTCATCTGAAAAGTAACTAAAGCTGTCAAATAAATGTAGTGGAGTAGAAAGAACAATATTTCCCTCTGAGATGTAGTGAAGCAGAGGTATAAAGTAGCATCAAATGGAAATACTCAAGTAAAGTACAAGTACCTCAACATGGTACTTAAATACAGTATTTGAGTTGGTGTACTTAGCTACTTTCCACCACTGAGGCCTTTATTGTTACTCATCTAATGCTACAACTAGTATCTATTCTATATATCATGTGTAGTAGTAGTCTTATATAATTAGACTTTCTGAGTAATATTGTTAACAGCATCACCTTGGAAACTCTCACAGAAAAGTCCATCCCCTTTATCGAGTATCTGTGTAGCTCTGCACAGACTCTGCTGTTTAAAATCCATTTCCAGATTAATGAATTAGTGAATCCTGTTCTCTGTGAAATGCTGCTAACCAGCTCATTTGGCACACAAAAGCATTCCCTGTCTGTTTTTAGGTTTATATATTGTCTAGAAACACCCTCCTCTTGGTTTTTTATTTCTGTCATTAAAATATGCATTCTATCTCCTCTTCATTCTTCCCCCCTACAACACTGTTGCCATGGCGACATTATCACCAAGAGGCATCATCAACTCTGCCAGCGGACTCTTTAATCTGCGTTCAGATGGAGGCTCCCAGTTGCAATGAATAACGCAATTACCAGAATTGTCCAGAGTGGAGCTGATAGCGGGGATATTCTGTCCACGTAAAGGTGGTCCTGGTGGTGCTTGATGGGCAAAGCACTTGAGTGAATTGTGTGAAAGAAGCTAATAAACAGAAGGTTGGAAATTTGAAATTAATCCTCAGATACGAGCCGTGAATTCTCACTACACACCCAGTTTTCATATGCAAATCAATTTCAGATGATCACTTTACCATGACAGGAAACTGTTAGATTACACAGTATAATAATTTTGTTACTAAATGTTTCTCCAATATTAAAGCTTTTTGAAACAAGTATTACTTGTGAGTTTTTGACATAACTTTAACACAAGTGAGTTAGACTTATGGTGGTCAATAAGTCATAATCAGTGATTCATTATGTATTACTCAGAGTAATCAAATTATTTAGAAAAAGATCCTACATTTAACCACAGTCACACTAAAAGCATAAGGTCTCTTTCTGTGTTCTCACAGATCCAACATAAATATAAAAATAAATATTTCCTGTTCATGTCCTCTGCTGCACCGGCTCTGACAGGCCGGGGCATTGGCCTGCACAGTCTCTGGAGATATTGGATTCAAACATTGGTTTCACACTGGGTAAACATTTTATCATTCTGTGCAGACAAAAAAATAAACATTGATTTATATTTATGCAGTTTTGGTAGGAAAGGCTTTTTTGATAAATCATAGGGTTGAGGTCACAGACGGGACAAACAAGCAGCCAGTCGACACTCCGGTCCCAGTGACAGACAAATGTCCTCCAACTCTGAACGAACCCAGCTGAGTCCTGAATGTCGGCTTACCATTGGCTATCTAGGACCTAAGAAGACACAATGCTTAAATATGAAATATGTTGAGTTACCAGATCAAATGTTCCTTCCTCTACCTCCTGCACCTGTACAGGTCTGTCCGCTGAACGCAAAATAAAACAGATATCCTCCGTCCCATACCTTCCAACTCCTGCTAAGGTACAAAACACACTGAATGTCCAAAATGTTTAGTTAATGGGTTCATTGTAATCCTTTACAGTACTCATGACTAAAATATACATTACTTCAAAACATTACGCTGGAATTATGGTTCTCTGAATACACATAACAGCACATAATTCACAAAAAGGCATCAAGCCAGCTGAATGGGTGATCCAACTCCTGTTGGGAGGTGGAATGGAAAAAAAAAAACACATCGACATGTGCAAAAGTCTCGAAATAACCCCCGAGTACCATCGCCTACATGCAGAAGAAGAAGCATGTGCATCAGTTTCACAAGTTAACACATCAAATTATTTGTTGCAGCTACCAAAATAGCAGAGTACTGCAGTTTGATCAAGCAGGAAATACTGACAGAAACTCGTGGTACATGTTATGTGACCCATGTTGTGCAAAGTCACATTTATTTTTTTTTAACAAGGAACAGATACATCACAGCTTTCATTGCCTGCGCGTTTCGCCACCTCACTCCAGAGACTGGATCACATGTTCGTGTCACAAGTCATGTTTCAGACAGTACAATGCAACTTATTTTGGCATCTTGCCTACATCACTGTTCTGTAGAGAACAGATGAAGGCAGTCGATGTTCTAACAAGCCAGAAAGCTGAGATCTCATTAAATAAACTGATAATTAATTATGTTTATGCATCATTGCCACACATGTGTCATGGGATTTTACACAATCTGTACTTGCTTATTCTCTCTCTCTGCACTCTCTGTTGTCTCCTCATTATCATTCACTCCCTCTCTTTTCTCTCTTCCGTCGATGAAATGGAGTCTACCGGTTTATTGAGACAACAAAGTGTTTACATCGACTCAGGTGTACTCAGGTGTGACTCTCTGTCCTCCAACACTTAAGGGAAATCACAAGATGCAGCAAGTCTCCAGGCTTTTAAAGAGGTAAAATAAGTGCTAAAGGTACACCGTGTTTACTAGACAGGATACAAATCTTTCACTTCTCTGAATGTCACAAGTGGAGATTTGTAATCTATATACACGTAAACGTGACAAGTCTATTTCCTTCCATTTTAAGTGTGTGACTGCAGTCATTGTGCATTGGATTCTGAGCGCTTCCAAACATGTGGGAGACCTTCACTCAACACTGCACCTGAACGCCTCGACTGTAGACACGCAGATGCTGCTCTGCTAATGTGCTACTCAGGCTATAATAGATAGCTCAAGTCTATAATCTTCTGTCTCCTCTTTTTTGTCAACGAAAATAATTAGAGATTTTAATAAAGTTTTTTATTTTTTAAACTACATAATAGTCTCGTCTTTTTTTAATCAACAATATTGCATATTGATGTAGTCACAGTTAGTGTTTAATGACATTGGTGCTGTCTTGTCATCGTCTCACCTTAGTCATGGAAAAAAGGTCATTGATGAACATATTTATGAATATATTTATATTCAAAGTTTTTGTTAACAAAATTAAAATGAATGTTACCACTGATTCTGAATTTTTTAGCATTGCAATTAGCAGCAATTAGCATTGAGTATCCATCCAGCCATGGAAATCCAGTTTCCACCACAATATTTTGAATACATCACATTCGGATGGCACTTATGGCTGGATGGATATTGACAATTTGCAGCCACGCGTCATTAACAGCAGAGTTTCTTTGTCCAGGTACAGTTTTTATAGTCCTAATCAGGCCCATTGCACACACCAGGACTGCACCCAAGCTTTTTATTGTAGAACAATTGAAGCCTTTACTAAACAGTTTTTAGGAGCCTTTGTACAACCCCAGTAAGTGAAGCCTCTCAAGAAAGGAGGACACATATAGATATAAGTAAAAAGAATGAGAGCTGTCCAGAATAACAAACTGTCAAGAAAGACAGCAACAAACTGCACATGTCTGACACTTATCCAGGTATAGCAGGATAAGCAAAATATCCTGGAGGTGTCCAGAGGCATCCTGATCAAATGCTGAACCACCTAAACTGCCTCCTCTCAACATGAATGAGCACAAGTTCTCCTTCGAGCTATGTGGGCTCCTCACTCTGCCTTCATTGCTGAGGACAGCCAAACCCTGCACACCCTGTCTCCAACATTTCACATTCTTTCAGTCACTACCCAGAACTCATGACCAAAGATGAGAGATCAGCCTGTAAATTGAAAGCCTTGGATTCAGGCTTAACTGCTGAAACTGCATCCTTATAGCCTAATGGTTAAATTCTTCAGATTCAGGTGTCTGGAGTATCCTCTTCAGTCATAAAAAGCAAATATTTCTAAATGTAATGTTTTCAGAGTTATGTGAGGATCTTGATGGCATCTTGAATAGGGAGACATTTTACTGGTTGTTGCTCTGAAACTGACCATGAAATCAGACCTGCCTTTGGATAGAAGCCTTTCAATAGAAATCTCTACAGGAATCCATAAAATATTCCATAATTCACAATTTCCCCCTGTGCAGATTCTGTCCTCCAATGATGAGGTGCTGCTGTGCTAATTGCTGATGTCACTGCCACTGTTTTAATTTTGTTCAGTAACCAGTGTTGTTTAAAATTCCTCCATGACTGAGATCTCATCTGTTCACTGCTGGCAAAACAAGAAAGAGGGATGAGTCACGTTGGAATGAAAATCAGATGCTCTGTAGCTGCATTAATTTTGGCAAACAGAGAGAGAGAATTTCAATTATATGAAAAAAAGACAAAGAAATGTTTTTTGTAATCTCATACAGGCAAAACCAACCTCCGATCCTGTGTCTGAATGTATAAATGTAAGATTTTTAATATGCACTAATTACTGCTCTTAAGTTACTTACTGCACTGCTAAATGGGGACAAAAGCAGATGGTTCACAAATGATTTTCAAGTCACTCACTTTCTAACAGATACACACTATGTCACTGTGATTAAAACTGCCAAGAACCAAATGGGAGCATTTTCGTCACTGTTGGATTTTATACAGTGTATGTGGGGAGATAATTGAGAGATAAGAGTGAAGCCCATAATTACCTTTAAATAGTCAATCTTTAATAGCTTTAATTGATTAAAGTGAGATTAATCAATTTGTCATTATGTTGGGATACAAATTATAAGGATCCCCAAGACTCAATTCTAACTGGCCTGTAGTTATAAACAATTGAAACCATTTTAAAAGTAAAATAGTTACTACAGAACAAAGTTGAAAGTAAAGCAATAGAGCAAAGATATTTGAAATAACAATTAGGATGCCATAACTGAGATCTTTGGGAGTAACAAAGTGGGATTTGGGAATAATAATAATAACTTTATGTATATAGCACCTTTCAAAAGCAAAGTTACAAAGTGCTTTACAATAAAAACAGATAATGCAAGTAAATAAGATCCAAAACAAAGATATAGAGAAGATACAATAAATTAAATAACCCAACAAATACCATCAGTTAAGAAAAAGCCATACGATAAAAGTGAGTCTGCCTGCCTGAGATCTCCAGGCTGGGAGTTCAACAGCTGAGGGGCCTGAACAGCAAAGGCCGGGTCCCCTCTAGTGACAAATCGAGATTTTGGAACCATCAGTAGGGCCCTGCTGGAGGATCTCAGGCAGCGAACAGGCACATAAAGAGTTAGCAGCTCACAAATATAGGCAGGAGCTTGACCATTTAACGCTTTAAAAACAAGCAGTAAAATCTTAAAATCAATTCTAATACTCACAGGTAACCAGTGAAGGGCAGCAATTATTGGTGTAATGTGCTCACCTCTCTTAGTATGTGTTAAAAGCCTGGCAGCAGCGTTTTGTACCAGCTGCAGTCTTTGGATGTTACGCCTGCTGATACCAGAATAAAGTGCATGCAGTAATCAGTTCTGCAGGAGATAAAAGCATGGATGACCTTTTCTAAGCCTGCAGATGAAAGGAATGACCTGATTTTGGTTAGCTGTCTCAATTGGGCAAAGCATGATTGCAGCACTTTGATCACCTGAGCATCAAAAGACAAAACAGAGTCAAAATTAACCTCTAGATTGTGTGCCGCCTGACGAACATTATTAGATGAGGCACCCAGACTAGAGGAGAGATTGTTAATGCTGTTAGTGCTGGGGCCAAAGAGGGTAATTATAATGACTTCTGTTTTGGAGTCATTCAATTGTAGGAAGTTCTTGGACATCCAATTTTTAATTTCAGTGAGGCAGGACTTAATACACGAAACATCAGTGGTACCAGGCTTTAATGGGACAATTGGGTGTCATCCGCGTAGCAATGGAAATCGATGCTATGTCTACACATGATTTGCCCCAGGCGTAGCATGTAAATAATGAGTAAGATGGGACCCAAAATAGACCCCTGGGGGACCCCACAAAAGTGAGCGCACAAGAGTAGGAGGCATCTCCAAGCATTACAGAGAAGAACCTGTTTGACAGATAAGAGATGAACCAATCCAGTGCCACATCACTGATGCCAACATAGTATTTCAGAAAGCTGATTAAGACATTATGGTCCACAGTGTCAAATGCTGAGATGAGGTCAAAGACAATTAAAATGGAATCCAGGTCACTGTCAGCTGTAAGCAGTACTGTGTAGGGAACAGAAGCCAGATTGAAATTTTCCAAATATCTGTTGTTCATAAAATAAATAAGTTGCATGAAGACATTTTTTCCTAAATCTTTGATAAAAGGCAGCTTGGAGATGGATCTAAAATTATGTAAAACCGAGGGATCTAAAAAGGGCTTCTTTAATAGGGGGTAAACCATGGCATGTTTAAAATTGGAGGGGAAAATACCAGTAGACACCAGAGAGAGACCAGTTAATAATGGCTAAAATATCTGGACCAACCGTCTGAAATACGGCTTTTAAAAACCAAGTGGGAATGCAGTCTGAAGGGCAGGTGGATGATTTTGAGAGGGCAATAATTCGTTCCAGGGTTGACGGATTTCATTGAAGTGGGTTAATGTTGAAGGTGGGCAGGAGTCAACATCAAGTTCACTGAATACATTGTCAAAGTGCTTCCGAATTTCTCTTATTTTGTTGTAAGTAATTAAGGAAATCCTTGCACCTCTCTGGGGAAGATTCAAGTGGCTGGCTAATCGAGGGACCAATGACAGAATTTGCAGTTTTAAAAAAGATTCTGGGATTATGACCCTGTTTTGCGATCAGTTATGAAAAATAAGTGTTCCTTGCTTCTTTGATTTTACATTAAGTGAACATTAAGTCTTTTTAAGAAGCAAGGGAGACAATGGGTCTATCCTTCTTCCATTTTCATTCTGCCTTCCTGCATTGTCTCTGTAAAATCCTTACTTCTTCATTTAACCACAGCAGAGAACTAACTGGAGCTATAGAATCTAAAATATCTGTGGAAGACCTGTTAAAAACACTAACAAGCTCCTCCACAGTTGGGGGCATGTTGTTCACTTGTAGGTCTATTAAAAAAATCTGTTTGAGGCAGTAAAGGTTTTGCAGAAGTGAGGAACAGAGAGTGTATTTAATGGGTGGGAGCAAATTGGTGTGGTGGTTTTAGGGTCAGGGGAGAGGAGTGGAACCTGGAAGATTAGTTCACATCATCCACACAGAAACCATGTGAGAGCACAAGATCAAGTGTTTGTCCTTTGTCGTGGCTAGGGGGCTTCACATATTAGGTCAAATTAAAAGAATCTAAAAGATCGATAAAATCAGGTGTACATGAAGAGGAAAAAGGGCAACAAACATGAATATTAAAAACTACACATAATGGCTGATAAAAGATCTGAAAATTCCTGAATAAAACCAGAAGTAAGTTTAGGGAGTCTGTAAATTAAAACACATAAAATAGGCGATTTATTCTTTAAAATAAAACTAAGATTCTCAAAGGTGGAGAGACAGCCAAGTGGGACTGGAGAACAACTAAAATCATTTCTATGTATTACTGCAAGGCTACCCCCTGTCATTCGTGGCTGTTGGAAAAATAAATATTCTAGGGGCGATGAATCAATGAGAGGGGCGCATTCATCAGGATTTATCCAGAAGTCAGTGATGATAAAAAGTCAATAATATTGGTGATGATAAAATCCTGGCAGATAAAAGACTTATTGGCAAGGGATCTTACATTGAGTAATCAGAACTGAGCTGATTTAACAGCAGGACTTGAAGAAGTGGTATTAACTGAGATGAGATTGTTTCAGTGTGGACTGTGAGAAGATTTTGGTATTGCATACTGCCTTTCAGTGATCCTAACAGGAATGAATGAATTAGTAAGGGAGACAAAACCAGCACCAGCAGGATCCGCATTGTCAGGGACAGGGCTATGAAATACAGAGCCACGATGCTTGGCGGGGTCTTGCTGGGGAAACCATCAGTTAAAGCTAAAAGCAATAAAGTTAATAAAATTAAAAATCAATTTTCCTGTTAGGATGCAGTCCATCAAATTTTAAGAGGTCCCACTTGGTCCAGAAGGAATTAATATGACTAATAAAACCAAGCCCAGTGGCGGTAGTAAAATTTTGCATGATAGAGTCTCCAGCAATTAAAAGTTCAGGATGCTTAATTTCAGGGTTGCCTTTGTACACTGCAAGCTTAGATCTGAGTTTATGATTGATCATTGATGAGCTGGCTGAGTGCAGGTGAGCTGAATAGTTGATTACCTGGTCCGATGCTCAGGGGGGAATCACTGAGCTGGTAACAGGTGGTACTGGTGATGGAGAAGAGGAAGTCACTGGAGCTGACACTGAGTAGAGCAGGTTGTCAGGCTCTGACTGCAAGAGTGACACACGAAGACGTTTGCCCCCGGGGGACGGCGAGCCCGTGGATGAGGTAAAACTGGAGGGTATGGAGTGCTTTCTGATGGCGGTCCACTCCGCGAGCAGGAGGTGGAACAGGGGAAAGGACAGGGTCTGGGGGAAGCTTGGCCAGAGAACAGATTCTTAAAATCAAGATCAATTCTAAAATCTCCGGAAACCATGAAAGCATCAAGGATCAATGTAATATAATCTCTTAGATGTTTTTCCTGTCTGCAGATATTGACAAATGCTGCAGCTGGCTTTAAACAAACCCTCCTACTGAGCCAAGATTAAATTGAATGACAGTAAACAAGCCTTGATAGAATAAAAGCATGACTGGCCCGTTAAGTTGACACTATCGCGAAGTCTTCTAGATGTTATGTCTGTGGATTATACATCTTTAAAGAAAGTCATGGACCCAGGATTGAACCCTGAGGAACACATGAGATAGGGTCACAAGATGCTGAGGATCCTTTGGGTAAAGCTATATAGAAAAATAGATCCAGAGCCACAACACAATGCTTGCCTACAGTAGGTTTCATGTGGTTGATGGAAATAGTGGAGTCATTAATTTTGTCAAGTAATTCAAAAAAGCCTTTGTATTGTTCCAAATGACTCTGTATACCTTCCTTAAACTATGCTTGTTTTCATTGATTTTGCAGATGAACAGATAATTTTGCTAGGTGCATATTTAGTCATATATTTAGTATATTGATACTTTCCCTATATGAAACTGGGTTGCTATTGTACTGTAATTGTTGTGAATCCAAGCGGACCACAGCTGCCATCCTCCATGAAAGAGCAAGATAAACAATTGAAATTAACTTGCCTTTTTTGTCTACTGCTTGTCCTGTGTTCAGAAGCCAGAAGTAAAAAATGACGCCCCCTAGTTTTACATTATTTTGATTAAATATTGTTCCATCATCCACCTACGTAGCTGAAGTGCTTATTTCAATACAGCAAATCAAATCGTGCATACAATGATATCGTGGCATTCTGTCATAGGTAGAGCAGATGGTCACACTGAGCCTGATTGCATCCTGCAACACAACACAAGAGCCACAGACTCTGAACAACAACCCACATTAGCTTTCATGCACCATTAACATCAGTTAGCAGGCTAGATAGCTATTTAGCTGCTCAGCTGCAGCACATTAAACAGCATGTAAACATACCTGAAAAGGTTATTTTGGTCCCGTTAGATGCTGGTTTGGTCGTT
Source organism: Thunnus thynnus (assembly GCF_963924715.1). NCBI lineage: Eukaryota > Metazoa > Chordata > Actinopteri > Scombriformes > Scombridae > Thunnus > Thunnus thynnus. The sequence goes on from NC_089523.1 coordinate 31,177,911, forward strand.
GCTCTTCAAAATCCCTGTTAGTGACAAGCTGTTTATTCATGACTTGTAGCTACAGCAGTTTGTTTACTTTGTCTCCGTTCTGTACGGTGTAACACCAGCAGCCTGCCAGCTGCTGTCAATCAAACAGACACCACCACACCCCCCCAGCTGCTGTCAATCAAACACAGACACCGACACGCCCGATCAGCCGGCTGAGACAAAAAGGAGAAATATGAAATTTTCCCCAAAGACCTTTTTCTTCATTATAATAATACAAAACTATTAATAATACATATGAAAAACATTTTGACATTAGTTTTTCTCTGTAGAGAGGATGATAAAATGTGATTTCAGTTGAACTTTAAAAGATAAATACTTGTTGGAGTGTTCCTTTCACCTACCTTTCTCACTGTTTTCTTTTTAGGTACAGATTTTTATCTATTTTTATTTTTTAACTGTCTCCCTCTGTGTATTTCAAACAGCAGTCATTGTGTGACAAACGTAAATCTCCATTCTTTGGGCCACCATATACCACAATCTGTTGGCAGGGAACTCCCTGTCTGGTTCTGGCAAAGTCTTGATTTAATATTGTTCAGCAAACAGCCCTGTTTAAAATTCCTGTGTGACCTAATTCTCATCAATTCCCTGCTGCTTCAGCATGAAAAAAAGACATCATATCTGACTCATGTAGTTCACACATCAGATGCTGTGTTCTTGAGTAAATTTAGTCAGTGTCAGGGGGTTGGGGGAGGAGGACTGACAGAGACAGAGAGCAGCATTGGCAGCTTTTCTGTCCCTCGCTGAAATTAAAGGAATATCCCATAATTTATTCTGATCCATGAATGCTTTTCCTTTTTAGGGACAACAGCGAGGAAGTGTTGAGCCAGGAGCAGATCAGGAAACGGAGGCATTTTACTAAAATATGATAGATGTTTTTAAAATTTAAAATTTGTTAAATATTTAAGTATGTTTTATTGCCTGAATACAAATACATTATTCGGAAAAGCACAAATGTGGGTTTTTTATTAATGTTTATTTTTCAGGGAAAAAAAACGTCAAATACCAGCGCGCAGGTCGGTTACATCATCATCTCAGTCTCTCTCCTCTGCTCCACTGTTACTATCAGCAGGTCTCAACGAGGGGAGTCACATCCACCTGCTACATGACGCACATTTCCTAACTTGGACATCACTTCCGGAGTTGGGGGTGTTCCCCAGATGTAAAGCTGAACTACTGACAAATGTGAAGTGCTCCCAAGGGACTCTCCATAACCTGTTGTTCCCCTTCTTCTTTCCACGATGTTAGGTTGTAAAAATTGGCAATAAATGAAAAATGCAAAGCAATAATCGCCTTTGAAGTTCTTCCCTACATGGTGTGCTGTTATGGCTGTATAAATAGGTAGAGGTCTGTCTGCAATGAGGTGATGAGTAATGTTTTAGTTCAGTAGTCAGCGCAGTCATCTATGATCTGGGAGACTCCAGTTCGAGACCCGGTGTGGGGACCTCCTTCGTAAGATAATTTATTCATAAACTATCTTACGAACAAATGTGACACTTTAATTTTCTAAAATTAAAAGCGTAGTAAAAACAAAAACAGGGTTTTTAAGCCTCTTTCCACTTTTTATTCGAAAAAGACGGAACTGAAAACTGGACCATAAATACACAGGGTCTGATTACAACTGAACACTGGTGAGTGAAACAAGACACAGATGAAACACATGAGGTAATCAACAAAGGCAGGTAAACACAGGAAGTAAAGGTAACAAGACACAAGGAGAGAACATTTCAAAATAAAACAGGAACTGAAGTAATCAGACAACAGGTGACACAACACACAGGCAGACTGGGAGCTGATAAACTGGGGAAGACTCTAGGAGCAGGGCTGGGCTAACAAGGGTGATGCAGGGCAGGTGAGAGGAGGAGGAGCACGTGAACACAGGAGGAGTTAAGGACCACACAAGGGAAACACAAAGAAAACCAAATCCAGGCAACATAAGTGCAACACAGAAAATCCAAGAGAACAAAAACTTGTTTAACACCTGACATCATAACAGTATAAAAATAACAGAAAATAACAAAAAGTATTATATGTTCCCTTTAATACAAGCCCAATTCAATCATTGAAGAACACAGAAGGTCCAAGATTTAAGGGAAATGTGGTCTTAATTTTGTGAAACAGCAGCATCCACGGTGCCACCGGCATGAGCCAGAGGTTACCAGTCATCCACACAGTGGTATCATTTGTCTCAGTTAATTTGACAATGACTTACTGTTGCTTAAAAATGTTACACAGGACATCATTAACCTGCCACAGTCTGCAGGGAGAAAAAACACTTTGTCCAATAAATCTGTATATTTATGTAGTACTTGATTAATTTATTTTACATCCATTTGCTGACGTTAATGTCACATTGTCATGTCGACTAAATCAATCTGTCAGTTTTTTAGGCTTTGGCAATAAGTACTTTAATGCTTTTAAGCGACTAAAGCACAGTTAAAACATATAGTAAGGAAGATACAAACAGAAAGAGAACTAGACTGCAAATTATGTGTGTGAGTGTGTGTGTGTGTGTGTGTGTGTGTGTGTGTGTGTTGAGCCTACAGGACAGGCAGGCCTATTAGTGCTGATCCAGTGTCACCCAGTGGGCTGTGCAGACTGTGATTATTCAGATGAGAGTGTTTGTTAAGGCAGCTCACTGATCAGATGTGTCAGTTGCTGTGACTGCAACACTGATAATAGACTCTCTGTGTTGCTTTTGCAGTTTACTCGCTGTAGACACCAAAAATCTGGCTGAAAAACAGAAAGTGCTGCATTGTTTCAGCGGGTATTTACATGTTCTCTTCTTCACACATATTATAATATAATACAATATGACCGTTGTTGGGTTTTTTTGGGTTTTTTTGCCTTACAGGAAACAACATTTTGATTCTGTCTCCAAATATTACAACACCTCGGGAATGACTATGAACGTTTGGTACAACGATTACTTGTTTCACTCCGTACACTGTGTAATAGTGGAAGACAACAGCGGCAGCATCTGAGATACCTCACGACAGGAAGAGCAGTGTCTATTTTGAAAACTTCTATGACATGTTCTGTTACGTTGACCAATAGGAGCACAGAGGGCTTGCATGCATGCAGAACATGGACAAGAGTGGTGTCAGTCCCTGGTATCTTACCAATCACCAATATATTGGAAAGGCAAGCTCTGATTCCTCGGGGTCCCATAGAAAGAATAGCTGACTCTTTGACAACATAACCTGACACAGTGACCATCTCCAATGATAAATATAGTCCTGTATTATGTAGTCTGATCTTAGCATGAGGAGCACTGATCATCATCATTATCATCATTATTATTCAGGTATAAAGACTTGTTGATATATAAGGGTCATCATTTTGGGTTTTTACAGATTTTCCACTCACAAATACACAGAATCTCAAAATAAAGCATCCAGATTTTATGTCCCTGTTCGGCCAAAGGTTGTTCTGTTTCTACCGCCAAGAAATGCCAGCTGACAGTATCATCTACAGATGAGAACAACTAAAGATGAAGAGAATGTGATGGGTATAATAGATATGATTGAAGATGAAGAGCAAAATTGTGATAAAATGCACTTGTTGACTGTGTGCCTATGAGTCCTCTAGTTTGTTAAAATGATGCTTTTTTTGATAATTTTTGATTTTTTTAATGTTTAAAATGTTACGATAAATGCCAATAATGATCCCAAGTTCTGTATAAACACAGAAAATATTCAGTTGCATACTTACATATGGACACACACACACCATCTATAGTCAATAAATATCCTACGAGAACATACACAATGCAAGCAATGCATTAATACATACAGTTTGCACACACACAGACATGCACACACACACACACGCACACACACACACACACACACACACAATGGCTGATTTGTTGTAACTTATCAAGGGTCACAGTGGGAAGCTGGAGTATTATTTCCATTTCGTTCAGTCTGGGTTCGTCTACAGCAGGTGGGCTGCAGACGAGTCTGATTCTAATAAGAAGCATACGACTGCTGTCAGCTCCAATCACATCATTTACAGAGCACACACACACACACACACACACACACACTTACACACACACACAATCTGATGATGCTAGTATAGCATTTGCACATACACAACACCTCTTTACACACACAAAACAAGTCTTCACAAGCAAATGTTCACACATGTAAAACATGCGGAGACACTTTGTGACCTATAGATTACTGCCTACACCATTTAAAGGAATACTCCACAGAAAATCCCCTGTAGGTTTGAAAGATGACTCTGAAAAGTTGAAAAGTTTGCCCCTTCATGAAGCATGAGAGCTGTCATCTTAGATTCACAGCAATGAAATTCCAACAGTGATACAAAAATATATCAAAACACAGAAACAGTCATATACAGTGTGAGGAAGCCTGAGAATAGTGGTTGGGAAGGTGGTAGGAGGCAGACTCAGACTCTTGTTGCATGAGTAAAAACTGATTTAGCACAGTGAATCAAAAAACAAACAAAAAGGTGTCTCAAAAAAATGAAATTAACAAGCAAAATCAAAGTTAACTAGCTTAACTTAGGATAAAGCAAACTAAGGCATGAAACTAAGGCTACACCATCATCCTCTAATTTCTGCTCCTCCCTAAACCAACATTTCTCCCCTTAAACAGGCCCTCCAATCTATCAGGCAGAACCATATTTATTGCAGGGGTGTCCTTTCCCTTATGCCACCTGGCATATAACAATGCTACTTGTATCAGTCAACATTGTTTACACAAAACACATCCACAGCATTAAACCTCAACCTGAGCCAAAACAAGTACAAACCATATCGATACTAAACCAAACATTTAATGAAATGACATAAATCCCCCTATACTTGGTCTAACCCAGTGATGTCACTGATGACAGTGTATAAATAGAGGAAGTAGTTGGGTGCCTCCTCCTTTTGTTTTTGGAGCACATGGCGGGTATAGTGAGTAACAAAGAAAAGTACTTATGAAATGTATCCAATAAACAATAACTAAACTTAACAATACTTGTCTGTTTTACTTTAACCAAAAACGTTGCTGGTATGTGAACTGTAACCAAACATAATGCAAACCACAAACACACCCGGGATAGTATGTGTCTGCAAGTTATAGATCAATCATGGACATATGGCTAAACAACCAATTAACAAATATGGTTAAATTCTTAAGCTATGTGGCATTGATGGTGAAAGTAGGGACATATTCTCACCCGCTTTGTCACATACAGTATTCTTTACTGTATTTTTACTTTTGTGACCAACATAAACAACTGCAGTTGCAACAGATGAAAACAGCTAACCCTGGAGGCAAAGCTGCTGAAAGTATATGGATGGACAGAACATTATGCTGCAAGGATTGTTTCTCATTTATGATTGTGGTTCATTGTTAGAATCCATTGTAACTGGTTTTAAAATCACATTTCAAACCTTAACACTCAAAAGATAGATTTCCAGAAGAGTAGTCCTTCAACACTCTAATCTATAGCTAACAGGAGGGTAGAAAACACATCTCCATTTGTTAACACACACACATATTCACTCACTTATCCACAAACACACACATATACAGTATGTGATATAGGGTGACTAGAAATAGCAGCAGATTTTCAGCTCAGTAAATGAGGCATTGTGTCGGGCTGTCATATCTGTAGCAACACTGCGGAGTATAGGAGACATGCAGAGAGCCACTCAGTCAGTGTCGGAGCTGTACTTTTTTACTTCTTCTGCAGCACAAGTTTCTTGTTAAGGTTGTCATCCCAGCAGCTCTAAATCTGTTAAAATCCAGTTGTGTCACTTTACATAAAGATAAAAGTAAGTGAGGCATCTTATGACTTTCCCAAAACTTTTTTTGTTTTCTGACAGCAGTGTTATATTTTGAATATATTTTTGTGTAGGAACTCTTGGTAAATACGCTGCTGCATATACAGCAGCTGTCATGGTGTTATGTGGAGTGTCACAGTGTTCAGTAAGACAAACCTCGCTGCTGCAGCATTTTAGTGCACTATTAGTGTTATATTATTTCTCTAACCAGAAGGAGAGTTAAAGATAAAATTAATTTTCACCTTCTAGTGGGTTGAGCAATCAATGCATGATAAAACTATTATATTTGGGAATAAAACCGTACAATATGGACAAAAGTATCCACAAACAAGTCAGAAGTTTGTCTTTTAAACTGGTGAAATCAACAGTCAGCATTTGCTAAAAAATGAGATGGCTGCTTATCTGACTGTTTTAATGTCTGAGTATAATTATCTGTCTGATTGTCTGCTGATCAGATTGATTCAAAGCATAACCATTATTACGAAAAAAGAAAAGTATAACATAATTCAATCGATCTTTGAGCCCTCCAAGTCAAAACACCGCTAAAGTTACAGTAAAGTCTCAAGTCATCGTTAAAGTCAAGTTTAAAGTCATCAGATTGAAGACTCGAGCCTCTGAAAACACTCTAAAGTCATGGTAATAAATGTAATATATATGAAAACGTAAAATATATGAAAATGAATGCAGTTTGAAGGAGAGAGAGGTAGATGATCATGTTATGAGCTTGTCCAGTTTGTTGCTTGCTGCCTTCTAAACATGACAACTGGGTGAAAAATGGACAGGGGAGTGTTGAAAACCCCACTAGGTCGAGAGTTTTTGTTTCAGAGGCCAGACGGTGGTCAGAAATCTCAGCAGCAGGCCAAAACATCAGTGAGTTTCTGGCAGTTATCAGTTGTCTTAATAGTACAACATGAAGCAGCATATCTCTGAATTATTACCCATTTATAACTGCTGCAGTCACAGAGGAGACATGAAGATGAAAAATGAGACAAGTGAGATTTTTTTGTTTACTAGATGTTTTTATCCACAAGAGCTCCACATATTAAGACATGTTTATAGCATGTGAGCTCCCACTGAGTGTGTGTCTCACACCGTATATCAGCTCTGGACCAATGAGGATGGCTTAGAAATGTGATAATTGACTAGGCTTTGCTCTCATAAGCAAAAAAGATGAAAATTTTCATTGTTTTGGGAACTCCCTGAGATGCTCTCCAGGCCCGCAGAGTGTCGTAGAGCCATATTTTGGGAACAACTGGGGTTGATAGTTTGGGAAACAGCAAGCTCAGCTCCCCATTATAAACTCCACCTGAGTGCTGAATCCACTAAATAACATCCCCATAATAACAAATCCAGGACAGCGGTCCCAATACTACGTGTTATGTAACACTGTCCTGGTTTCTCTGCTGTTCAATAGTAGAGATGTGGGGCAGATAAACATCCAGAAACTTTTTCCTGAAGGACAGCGTCAAAGACAAATTAGCCTGCAGAGGAAGGTCAGGGAACGCCTCTTCCCATTAGAGCTATAATTTATTCTTTGAATGTGCAGGAACAAAATAAGATACATGTGCCCGTCATGCGCAACTGAGTTGTCACTTAACTAATCAAGTCACAAGCTCTGGTCTGTTCTGGTCTGCTCGCTTTCTTATTTATAATTGCAGACTGGAGCAAAAAAATGCTTTCCATCCTGTTTGAGGGACAATCTGTCTGTCTTAAAGAGACATTATGAAGCATTAAAAGGATATTTTTAAGCTTATGGTATGTGGATTATGATTGTTCTAATTGTTGCTGAACTCTCTATCTGCTATACCTGCCGGACAGCTGGCAGAGTATGCAACGTTTTCGTGCACATTTTTTGAATCAATTTGGGGTTTTCTTAGTTTTCTCTGTATAATTAATTTTTTTACAAAGAAAATTGGAAGAAAAACATGAACTGAACACTGAATTTTTCTTATAAATGCATTTTTTAAGATTTACACAACTTAAAGGGGATCCATCATGTTTTCTGTGATTTTATGTTATTTCTATCCTGTTATAATGTTCCAAAACATGAGGTGAATGTATGTAAAAAGAAAAAAAATACTACCTGCAAGTCAAAAGCCAGGGCTTACCTCTACTTCCTCTTCCTGATGACATCAGATTGTTTGCACATGCCCACAAATGGCCACCTGTTCTGTGCATTTGTTGCTAAGGTTGTTCCATGTGTTGTTCATGTTGTCCATTCACGTATTTCAGATCAGAGTCGGGCTCAAACATGTACGGATGTGTTGGAGAAGTTAACATTTCAAGTGAAGAACGAGAAAAAAATAGTGAAACCCTACTAGTCTTGTTTATTTCATGGTTTGTTGACGTTGCTTCCTGAGCAGCCAGGAGATGGCTGTGGCGCAGCTTCCTGAAGCTGGTCAATCAGAACAGAGTAGGCTCCTTGGGAGGGGGGGCTTAAAGAGAGATAAATAATGAGTTTTTGAACTGTAAATCATGCAAAGATATTCCAAAAGGGCCCTAGAATATAAATATAGACTTGGAAATGTCCTTTTTAACAACGTAACCTAAAATTGTTGAATATTGAATGTCGCCTGTTCTTAAAGATGAGATTCATTAAAATCTCAAAACCCTTATTCACCATTTCTCTTTGTGTCAGGTTGGATGGTCTGCCTTGTCCACCTGTAGACTTAACATTGGCATATTCTTATTTATAAGGCTGTTCTTGGACTGCTTCCTTCCCACCTACGGATCTACATCCTACAAAAAGTATTGGAAGTTATTGTCTTCACTCCCTATTACCTCAGCTTGGAATCAGTAGCAAAATTACCTGAATCTTCGGGAGCTGCTCTCACTGGACGCATTTAATGTCTAAAGACTTGGAAGCCAGCATATCTGACTGTAGATATTTTGAATTTCAATGATATTTTATAATTCTGTAATTTGTTCTTTGTTTTCATTTTTAAATTATTTCATGTTTGTTTGATGTCTGCAGCTGTGTTATTTGTGCTGCTGACTGTCTTGGCCTGTCTTTTACTCCTGGTTAAATAAAGATTGAATAAAAAATTAAATAACATAAAAATAAAGGCTGTAGTGGGCCAGTGAATTTCCAAAGTGGTGTGACATGAATCTTTGAGTTACAAAGCATTTCAATGACAAGAACAGGAGTCTAATAAAGGATAGGATAATAAAGGTGAAAAATGTAGTTGAAACACAAATCTGTCGGTCCTTCATGGCACATGGTTGGATAACAAAAGTCTAAAATTGATAGCAATGTCTCTCCGTGACAAATCATTTACCATCCAGCTCCAACAGCACCTTTGATCCAGGCTGTTTGATAATGATTTGTGGGCTCCCCCCGGCCAGTAGGCGTATTGTTTAACAAGTGGCATTTGGCATCCAAAACGACCTGTACATTGATGGAGTGGTCTTGTTTTTGGCTGAGCAAATGGAAATGGATCTGGGGGAGGAAACCTTGACGTGTCATCTGCTGCTGTGGTGACATTTGGAAACCAGCAACGGCAGGAAAATGACTGTTAATTTGTATCAGAGGGGCAGCAGTGTAAATAAAATGACGGCTGTGGGTTTCTAGAAGCATTTATAGATAACTTATAGAAGCATTTTGAATCTGTAGGAAGCACATGACTGCCGTTATCTTCTGTCTGACTTTAAAATATTTCTCTGGCTAAAAAACTGATTTTACGACAGAACATATGGAGGGTCAAAGGTTTGACTGGTGTGTTTCTCTTCTTGATAACTCGTCGACTATTCATCTGTGTCTACAAATAGAGATCTGTATCATCTTGTAAAAGTACACTCTAATCAGATTAGCGACAACATTTGGATGTGAAACAACAAAAATGTTCATGTTTAAAACGTCCCACACTTAAAATGGGCCGAATACTTTCATTTAATCATTTTATCCCTTGAAAAGTTGTTGCAGCATTTTTATAAACAGTTTTGCAAAAGCAAATGTCTCCTCAATTAAACTATATAGTTCACTTGAATAACTTTTCTTGAATGTGGCTTCATCATTTACTTTCATAACGATTTTATGTATCAATGTTTTGGCATCAGTGCAGGTACCTATTTTATTAATCAGATTATATACAGACAGGCTGTTTCTTAGTCACTGTCATTATAAAATTGTAACAACACAATTATACAAACCAATGAACCAAACCAAATTTATTCCCAGAGAATATAGAGAATGCGGGTATATGAATGTCTCCACTATGCTAGTTAGTCAGCTACTATAAGACAGATGTCTGCAATTTGAGAAGAATTCTCACTTTATGTAGCTTATATTAGCACAGCAGTTTTTAGTCTGTGTAAAGCCAAAAATTTGAGCCAAGAATAAAAGATGTTGCCAACAATACAGGTGGCTTTCCAAAAATGTTAGAAATGTTCAAAAATTGGTGTGAAAGCTACTGAAGTAAGATACAAAGTGATCAATCCCACATTTTAATCCTGGTGAGGATGAAAATTAGTGCATAACCTGTACTGTATTTCCAAATATCAGAAGAAGAATAAAAAGATGAGCTTCACAGACAGTCAAGTACGAACCTCTGCCCCATGTCTCTAATAATTTTACACAGTACTTTGAGGTTTACAGATATTACATGGAAACAGAAAAGTCTGAGTTTAGGTTCACATAATACAGGCTCAGGAAGTGAACAGGAAGTGACTACGCAGAACCATATCTAGGATTTCAGATTAAAAGGTGGGTGGGTAGTTAAATGTTAAGTTGAATTAAACCCATGACACCTCTAGAGGGCTCAACAGAAAGTGCTGGTATTAGAACCGCCCACCCCCACATCAGCTCCCATTAGACTGAGAAAAAGCTAAGTGGGCACGTCTTGGTGTATTGTGTTAATCTCTGTCAGGACCCCTCTCATCACTGACACACTGATTAAATGCTCTACTGGAGACGAGGACGTGTTTCTTCTGTGGCCAGCAGGTCTGTGGACTCTTTTCATGTTATGTGATGCCAGTTATAAGAGTAAAGTCCCTGAGTGGAAATATCAGGGATTCAATTCAGGCACAAAGTGCAAAGACAGTTAATACACTTTGTCTTCATGTAGAGCATCATGATGAAGACTCATTAGATTATCTAGTGCTGACTATGCAAGGGCATTTGACTTAAAGTAAGTTACTTGCCTTGTCCTTCTTAGAAAATTCAACCTGATTTGAGGTTGTGTTAGTTAACTAGATACAAGGGACATGTCTGTTACAGGACCTCCAGTATGATTTGACACTTATTTTAAGCTCTGTAGTGTCAAGACATTTGCATTAGGATATATTCTCTATTTAGTACTAAACACAAAGTCATTATTTTTGCTGGTATTTGGTTGTAAACCACAGTATTGAAATTTTGACCTGATGATGGTATGAGGTGAAAAGTCAGAGAATCACTGAAGTCATTGGGATTCATCCTCTGGAGACCATGAGTATCTGTACCAAATTTTGTCCCAATCCATTCATTATATGTTGAGATACAGTACTTTGACCTGCTGGTGACACTAGAGGAAAAGTCTGAGGGTCACCAAAGTAACTGATATTCATCCTCTGCAGACCAGGAGTATCTGTACCAAATTTCATGGCAATCCAATAGTTGATGATGTGTCAGTTTGGGCCAAAGTGAGTGGACAGGTAACTGGACTCAGACTTACTTTAATGTTATCAAGTTCAAATCACTTACTGCACTCGCTGCAGCCACATTTGCAAAAGAAAGCTCATATCCAAAATGTTTTCACTTAAATTCGACACGGCGTTTTCACAGTGGTGTACATGTACAGCACTGATCAAACCATAACGTTATTTGTCCCTCAAAATGTTTTAGATATTTGACATTTCAAGAACAATTTCTTGTGTAAATATTGTGTATAAAATGAAAGTTCAGATGTCAGTGTGATGAATACAGAAAGGAAGAAATGCTGAAGAGTGTGGATGGAGAGCATGAGCTGAGAAATGTAAAAATAGGTAGACATAGGTACATATACGTCGAGACCCCCCCTCACACACACACACAAACATATTGCTGCTAGCTCTTACGGGGTCTGTCGACTCTTCAGTAAATGATGTTCCTCATAAATAAGAAAATCATTGGCTCCTATAAATCTGCACATAAAGTGGGTTTTATAGAAGTGTGAACCACTGCAGGGAGACTGCAGTCACACACACACACACACACACACACACACACAGACTCATTAACCTGCACACAAACACACAGACTAGCACTGACTGGCACACAAACAAAGCACACGGTGATTTCCCCCCACAAGCACAAACTCACACATACACACACACATAAACACCATTGGGTCTCTGTCTATTTCCATTTGTTTAGATTCATTATGTTCACACCCTGCAGCATTTATTTACTTTGCATTGAAAGTGCATCAAATAAAAATGTATAATTTATTGTTAGTTATTATATAAAACGTTTGAAGGAAATTCTCTGCAGTCCCTGTGAGTCCTGCGGTTAGTGAGTCGGTGTTGCTGCTGCTGCTGCTGCTGCATCTTAGAGCATCAGTTTTTTTTCCTTTGTGAAATATATGATTGCATCTCTCCCCTCTCTCTGTCTTAGGGCGCCGTTATACCGGTATTAATACAAAGGAAATTTCCGACTGAGATAAATTGATTTAGATGGAATCGCAATCAATGGATTCGCTCATGGAGTAGCAAAGCTAATTTGCGCTGTGCTTTGTGCAGAATTTAACTAACTGACACACAAGTTTGCATCAATCGCAAACCCTCTTGACAGTGCTGACCTTTGAGGGAATGTTAGAGAACTGGAGTCCAAAATGTAGGAAGCAATTATATTAGCTGTGTCACTTCATCATATTCTACAGTATATAACTCTGTTATGCTGGAGTAAATGTATGGTTTGTAGTCAGTTGTGCAACAGGATTTGATACAAATATGTTCTTTTGATGAATCAACTTGCTATCCAGTTAGTCTCCAAGCCTCCAGCAAGTTAATTTTCTTATGTGACTGGACACTTAGAGATCTAAAGCTATAATAAGATATAACAAATATAAGAATCTAAAAAGAATACGGACAGAACCACAACTGTCTCCAGATAGTGAGCAAATTATACTTTTCATATGTATTATGTATGTTATCTGTGACAGCACTCTGAAAATCCGACTGTCCCGCTGTCTTTGTGAGGACGTCTACTCTGCTTTGGTTTGGTCCAGTCACATTCAGTGTCCTGTCATCTCCATGACAACAATGGGTTGATTCGGCCATCGGGCTCATTGAGAGCTGACAGCAGTTTTGCCAGCAGTTAGCTAGCAGCCTGGGTTTCAAATGTGAATCAATTTAAAATGGCACGTATTTGGCAGGTCGGTTGTTCCTGCATCTTGGAGAAGTTGCCACAGTTCTTCTGTGGATTTTGGCGTCTCTGCTGCTTCTGTCTCTTCATGTTAATCCCAGACTGACTCCATGATGTTGAGATCAGGGCTCTGTGTGGGCCAAACCATCTGTTGTAGGACTCCTTGTTGTTGTTGCTGAAAATACTATAGTTCTTCATGACTTTATAGATGTATGTTTGGGGTCATTGTTATGCTGCAGAATACATTTGGGACAGATCAGATGCCTCCCTGATGGTGTTGCATTATGGATAAGACTCTAAACATTTAAAGTTCCCAACAATTTTGCACAGTACTGTATATATATATATATATATATATATATATATATATGTACTTCTTGGACATACATTTGAGATACTGCAATAGATAAAATAATTAACACAAAGACACAACACATTACTAAATACACTTTTATCTTTTAATTAAGATTTTTTAACATAGCAAACATGTTGACCTTAGCTAACACATTGTCACTGTCCTGTGAAAGACATTCTTTATATCTCCAAAACCCTTCAGGAGCTAAGAAAACCAGCTCTGCTTTCAGTTTTGTGCCGATGCATTTAACAAATAATCAGAGCTGAGCTGATCACAAAGCCAAATACTGCACTCACAAAATATTCAATTCTGGCATAAAAAAATGAATTTATCCTAAATCTGTTATGAGTTGTACTTTGTCAGTTTGGTCTTTTGTTTGTACCGTCCTTTTAATGTGTTATGTTTGTTTGTTGTATATCTGTCTTGGTATTGTCCTTGTTTATTTACCTTCAGAAGTAGGAGATCTCATCTTCATGGAGTCCATGGAGTTATAATGGGACTAAGATTGTCTCAGCCTGAAGATGCTTTTAGGAAATGGGGCTCTGAAGACCTACCTTACTAGTAACACTCACCAAGAAAGTAAGAATATCTGTCATACACGTTTGAGTAAACTAAAAGCTATCAGGTTTTGCTAATTTAACTTGTTATAATATGGATAAAAAACAGCTGCTTTTGAACAGGATGAAAGAAAAGGTATGAGATTGGAAGCATAATTACATTTTTTTTTTTTAATTGGGCAAAAACCTGAACAAAATCAAACACTATGTCTGCCTAACACTGTAGTTTCACCGGAGAAAATTCAGACAAATCTAATATTTGGACTGAAATATCTTACAGACGCTGTAGCAACTGTTTTCAGTAGGTGCCTCATTAAAAGAAGTATAAAGAACAAAGGATGGGTCACCTTTGCAGCTATGTGTGACTACAACACATTGGTTACTGGCTAAATGATGGACAAACTTGTACTGAAACATGTTTATAAAGACAGGTGTTAAATGCTGAAGGAACGTCCTGAGTTGAGATGAGAGGATCTGCAGGGAGCAGGATGACTACAGCATCACGACAGGACACGTGAGGGAAAAGAGGGATTTTTATTCAACAGCTCAGATTGTTCATCACACTGAGCTGCTGGAGCATCTGCACAGAAACATTTAGACATGCACAGCACCAATTCCTGCTGACTCACAGCATGCAGTAAGATGGGCCGGGGAGGAGGCTTCTCAGCTAATCAACTTTATAGTGATAGTCTAACTTCTACAATCTGACTTTGTTTTGTGTTTGTTTGTGTTTCTGAAGCATGGACACATTGAATAACAAGACTAACGTTAGCTACATAGGATAGCGTATTTAGCTTTTTCGTGTGGGGAAACCACTAGATATGGCTCTCAAGCTATATGCTGTATATTTACATAAACAATGAGTCTTCCTCATGAGTTGGCGCCTCTACCAAATGTGCATTTAGAGGGAAGAACTGGTGACACTCACTTACAACAGCGGGATGTAATCCTTTAATGCAGGCATGAGGATAGTCGAGACAAGCGGTCCCCACCAGCCAATCAGGCAGAAGTTGAGTCGGACACCCTCTCAAGACACCAACAGACATGAAAAGTTTCTTATTTTCTATTTGCCGATTTTCCATTTTTCTATCCAACATTCCACAATAATAGTAATTAAAAAAAATGACTCTAAAATCTAACAATACATTGATCTCATGGATGAAAAAGACAATTTCAGAAAATTTAATTTTATCTCAAATGTTCTGTTTTTCATTTTTTTATATGGAAAATTGAACTGATAAGTGTTACATGGACCCTACTGCCATAGCAGACCAGATCAGATTCAGCTGCAGTGTACTTGCTCTTCGTAGCTCATTTGAGATTTGATCTGAGAGACAAATGTGCTCAAGTGACAGAACACATAATTTTTTAAAAACTGTATTCAATTGTCTTGTATAATTCATTGTATTTTTCAACTGGTGATCTCCTGAGTCATTAAATCCCTCCCAGTTAGCTGAGGAGCTGGGCTGCTGCAGATCATTGGGTTTGAGAGTGTCATTTCCTCTGTATGAAATATGCTTTTAGTATTTAGGTCAGTGCTACCTCCATCTCACTACCAAAACAAAACTCTTCATCGCCCTACCTGGCTTCTATTCTTCACATACATTAATGCAGATTCACACAAGAAGTGCACGAGCTGCAACGCCCATAATGTACTGTATATGGAAATACACACATAAATGCACAGAAACACACATGGAGCACAGTCTGTTCTGTTCTCCATCCTCTGTCAGCCGAGCAGCTGCAGAAACAAAACGCTCTTTCCCCTCCTACTCTTCCTCTTTTCCTCCTCGCTCTCTTTTCCTCTCTCTTGTACACCATCTCATCGCTTCTCCTTCTGTCTCCCTCTGTCCTCCTCCTGTCCTTCCTTTCTTCCCCTCTCCCGCCTGTCAGCTGAGCAGAAATGTGAAGCAGCGATCGACACCCACGCTCTCAGCCTTTTTTATTGCTTTGTAGAGTGGAGGGAAAGAGAAAAAGAGAGAGAGAGCAACAGAGATAATAAATGGAGAGTGAGAGAGGATGAGAGGGAAGAAGAGCACAAATATCGCCAGTGGGCACTAATTACATGGACGAGATTTGACAGCCGACACAAACCAACATCCACAAATGGAAGATAGATAGATTTATAGATAGGTAGATAGATATGCATGGCTGCAACTGCAGATTATTTCCATCATCCATTGATCAGCTCATCATTTTCTTAAATAAACTGCTTAATTGTTATGTCTAAAAAATGTCAGAAAATAGTGAAATATGCCAATCAAAATCCCCTCAAGACTATGGTTATGTCTTCAAATGTTGTTCTGTCAAACCAACAGTCAACAACCCAAAGATATTCTGTTTGCAGTGATATAAAGCAAAGAAAAGCACATTTAAGAAGCTGGCACTACATGAAAAAGCATGAAAATATTTCTTAAGCTCAAAAATCATTTTCCACTTTATACTTTATGAAGATTTTGTTAAGTGATCTATTTCTACTGTGTCTCCAAGATAAGACAAAAAAGACTGTTTTGAGTAAAAATTCATTCTAAAGTCTTTTCTGTATGAAATTCCTTCTCCGGATAGATTTCCTCGCTGAGCAGTGATGGAGGGATCAGCTGACTATGGGTTTTCTGCCTGAACACAACAAGGAAGAACTTGACTGGCCTGCACAGAGCCCTGACCTCAACCCTATCCACAACACCTAATTGGGATAAACTGCAGCTCCGACTGTGAGCCAGACCTCATCACCCAACATCAGTGTTGGATCTCACTAATGGTCTTGTGGCTGAATGGGAGCAAATCCCTTGGCCAGGATCCAACATCTGCTGGAGAGCCTGGAACCAGAAGAGTGGAGGCTGTTATAGCAGTGGACACATGTGGATGTGATGCTCATGTGTCCACATACTTTTGGCCTGGTAGTGTAGATAGTTGGATGTATAGGTAGGAGAATGTTGCAGGAACTCCACCACCACCAGCGTCTAGACTGTCCTATTACCTGTCTTCATGAGGGTCTACACTATATGAAGATGCTTCACATTGATGGACTCTAATCACCAACAATCCCTCTCTCTTGCTAATCTCATTAAATATTGTTATCCACTTCCAATTGATCTCTCCTCATTGAACTTTTAAGCAGTATTGTGGATCTAGATTTTGACTAGATTTTTGGCCACTTAGGGTACAAACTGTAAACACAACATAGACGCATTGCACATTTTAAAGTTGATATTGTGAACGTATTACCAAAAACTTGCCTATTCTACTATCCAGAAGACATGGAGCAACATAAGCATTCTTTTTGACAAATGTAAGTCCAATATTCACTCTCTTTTAGCTCTTTTTTTTGCTCTCCACCAACTCCTGAGGGAAATATCTGGCTCTTTAGCTGCTAAATGCTCCACTATGTTCACCAGCTAGTGTACAGCTAACTGTGTCTGTCTACTGTTTGGTGCTGAGCAGATAGTGTACAATTTTATAGTTTTTTCAAAGCTGAAAACATTTCAGGTAAATGTTTTCTGCTGCTGCTATAAACAGTGATGATGACAGTGGCAAGACTGAAACCAAATCAGTGAGATAAAAGATGTTGAAATGCTCTGTAGGGGAACTGGTCAAGTGTAGTAGGGTGATTATTTCCTGCGGCTTTGTCACCATGCAGACAGTTGGTAAATTCTACAGATCTAAAATCTACAGGGCTGCCAAGCTGTCATGTAAATCTTCTGTTCTATGTTCAAGCAGTTGAGGGAGCTGCATTATACTGATACTGATGCTCTGAAAGGAGAGCAAAGTGTCCTTCATTGTAGCATATGTAACATCCAGAGGGAGCAAAACATATATATATATATATATATATATATATATATATATATATATATATATACACTATATGCACTCATCCTTACTGGAAATCTAGTCTGCAAAATAGGTCAAGTGGCTTATATAGCATCGTTGAAAGGACAGAGAGAGGTCCAGAGGGACATGGAGAGATACTGTGTGTTGTATGTTTTCACAGTATTTCGGTGTTAAGATAAAGCTTCAGCTAAAGGATGTAACACGAGTCAGAGAGAGACAGAAATGTATGTACCGAAGACAACGTGTACGGCTGCAAACGACGAGAGAGACAGAGACAGAGACCGGCCTGACCCTGACCTTCCCGTTGGGATGTCTAACCAGGGACAGCATCACCCTTATGAATCCAGCGTTACTAAAAGGTTGACAGGCTTTCAGTGTGTAAAAAAACAAACACCACAGTGTTCAATGTGGCTGCTACCATAGATGCAGCAGCCATACAGTGTCCAGTGACCGGAAAATTCTACAAGTAAACAAACGGCAGCTGAGTTGTTTGTGGTTTAGGAAATTGTGACAATGTATCAGTAAATGTTAAAGAAGTACAGTAAAACTATATGACATGAAAACTTCAACAACGGATCAATTATTTACACAAAAAACATGTCATGTCTTCTTTAAGTAAATCTTTAAGGGGCTCCAAACCTCTTGTCTTGTCTTCATTTGACTGTTGCTCTAAAACATTTACTGTCTTTACTGTTTATGATTATTGGAAACTGCAGACTTGTGTCTTGGTGTGTTTCCTGTGTCTATTAATTGAGTGAAATTGACCCCTGCAGCCAATGATGACCACAAGAACACTTAGAATTTGAATGCTGTTGCAACTAAGCTGCAAGTAAATTTGACACGTTCTAATGTAGGCTACTTTATGCACATTTATGATGGATGTTACAGTTCATCAATCCCTGCTAAGAAAAGGCTCAATGCTGTACAGGAGCACAGGACATTGTGCATCCAAAGTATGACTTGAAAAAAAAGATATGGGAGGATAACAAATAAGAGAGTGACAGAAACAGAGATGACCTAAATGTTCTAACATCTCCTGCAAGGATGTTATAGAAGATGCGTGAATTAAAGACAAGACCAACCACATTTACATGTGAGACATTTCAGAGAATGAGGAGGATTGTCAGAATGGTGCACTGGTGAACTCATCTGTGAAGAGATTCATGTGTCCCCTGACAGATTACAGGCTTCAGTGACCCATGCTAACACTTGAGGTTGAGTGGTAGGAATCTGGCTACGTTCTCTTAACAAATCAAGTGTGAGCAAAGGATAATCTCTGCTGTCACTAGTGCTCTCATCAAGAGTGATTCCTGATTCACAACCGGATTACATGTCAGTGTTTCCTCAAGGACTCTTTGAACATGGCCGTGTATCTGTTGATTGACTCATTGGCTGCTGCAAAGGTCAGAGTGCTGCTTCATGCCTGAAACACATGGAGACAAATGGAGAAAAGTGCTGGCCAAGAGGAGGCAGGAGAACCAAGCACAGCAGAGACAGGAAGCTCTCAAATGCCATTCCCTGAGTCTCCAACGCAACCTTTTTTTTGGACATTTTTGGCCCAGATGGTCTCGACCTGAACAAAGCTGGAGTTTGGATGCTATCTGCCAATTTATCATATGGAATTACAGAAGCCTCTCAGAAGCCATGCCACCCTGCAAACTCGTGACTGGAAATGACCGGTCTGTCAGAGACTGATGTTCTTCGGGTCCCAGTCCCTATTTGTTTGGTTCCACATCTAATACTGGCAACTTTTCTATCGAGCTCAGACCAGACACAGACATTTTCAACATCCCTGTGATAATCACTTATAGATGCCCTGTGAGATTGCAGTCAAACAATCTGGCGCGTGTCCCAAGAACCTCATTACTGTTAATGTTCAGCCTAAAAATCGCCTGAAGCCAGCTCTTTCAGCTCTATAATCAACTACTTCTGGGTCTTCTGTAGCACTCATCACTTCAGGCACTAATTTAAATGATCCACAGGTTTTTAAGACTAGAAGTGGTTTCGGTTTTTTATGTCTAAATATATGTGGTTTGCGAAGGCATAAGAAATATAATCACTGAAGTATCCTATTTTCTCAAACTTATCCAGATGTTATGATTTTAACAGAGACTTGGCTGAATAAAGAGATTGACAATCAAACTGTTTCTTGTAGTGGTTTTAATATTATCAAAGCAGATAGAGCTGATAAAGAAGGTAGTCTGGCAATATGTGTAAAATCATCTCTGTACTTGAGCTCACTTCAGTCTCAATTCCTAAATATTTTGAGTTTATTTCCTTGAAAATTGATCTGTGGCATAATAATTCAGTAATCATAATTGATGTCTACAAATCTCCTTCTGCCCTCTCAGAAGCCCTCGAAAAATTGGCTGAATTAATTACAACATTTATTGATCATGAGGTGATTATCCTTTGTGATCTCAATTTAGACTGGTTTAACTCAGCATCTAATAATCTTAAAGAACTTTTTTACACTTTTAATTTTGCACAGCTTATTTCACATCCCACTCGCCCCAACCTGAAGGATTTCTCCAAGTCAAGCTCAATAGACTTAATATTATCAAACAGACTAGATAAATATCCTGCCTGGTGTGTTTTTGACCTTGGTGTTAGTGATCATTTCCTGATTGTTTGTATTAGAAATGTGAAATAGAGGAAAACTATTTCACACATAGTTGTCAGAAGAAATTTGAAAAAATGTAATGACTAGGCCTTTCTACATGACCTTCACTTTAGTCCAATCGCTGACACTCTCGAACTCCCTGATCCTAAATTAGCTTTAAGTTATTTTACTTTTTTAACTCAGTTTTAGATAAGCATGTACCTTTTAAAAAGACAAGAACAAACTGTAGCTCCACTCCCTGGTTCATTGCTGAGCTTTCTACCTTATTCCAGAAACAAAGCATGGGCTCTGGCTGCAAGCGCCAAAGACCCTTGTCATTGGCTGACCTTTAGACAGTTGAGGAGTAAGTGCACTGCTGCTGTCGGAAAAGCCCAAACTGACTATTATCTGCATTGTTTTACTAATTCTTCTTATAACCCCAGTAGATTCTGGAAAATATTAAAATCAACCTCTAACAATACTAGCACTCCTCTACCTGCCTGTGTTGTTAATGGCCTAACTCAGATGACTGATAGCCATACAACTTGCACTGCTTTTAAATCATTTTGCTGCATCTTGTCATTAATTTGACAGTTTTAGTGTTGGTCCCAACAGTTGTGTGGAAGAACATAGGTCATCCTTCCTTAATACTACTGCTGAAGTAAATCACCGCTTATCTCCTGTCTCCAGTAGGATGGTAGCTGATGCCTTATGCAATATTGATGTGCAAAAATCAACAGGTGATGACAAACAGGAACCATTTGCTTTGAAATTCTCAGCACAGGTAATTTCTGAATATATGACTCATATTTTCAATCTTAGCATTACCTCTGGCATCAGTCGAAGACTGCCGATGTTCTCTATAATTGTGGTAGCAAATCTGAACTAAATAATTATTGTCTAATCTCAAAACTATCTTGTCGTGCAAAAATACTTGAGTCACTTGTTAATGAACAGTTGAAATCATTTTTATCAACACATTCCATACTAACTCCATTTCAGTCTGGCTTCAGGCCTATGCATAGCACTATTTCTGATACTTCCTTAGTTATTAACAATAAGGTCTCAGCATTATATAACAGAAGACATTGTGGTGCTCTTCTTATTGATTTAACTAAAACTTTTGACACAGTTGAACATTCTCTGTTTTTTCACCGACTTTCTTCTTTGGGTTTTGACAATGCTAGCTGCCTGTGGTTTCAGAATTATCTCTCTGATAGGTCACAGTGTGTCAAGATAGGTAATATCCAGTCCTCTTTTCTCCCCATTGCAATGGGAGTTCCCCATGGTTCTGTCATTAGACCTGTCTTATTCACTATTTATATAAACAATATTACCTCTTCAGTGTACAACTGCTACTTCCATCTTTATGCAGACGACATGGTTCTTTATTCCTATGCAGATTCTATTCATGCTGCAACTTTACAGCTATCATTTAACCTCCTTACAAAACACCTTCATAACTAGAAACTGGTCCTAAACTGTGCAAAACAAAATGGATGTTGTTTTCAAATGCAAGAATGGTAGTTTTGAAATTTGTTCTGTTAATAACACCATAATAGAGAGTGCAATACAGTGTATGTCTGTACCTCGGCACCATTGTAAATGAGGATTCTTCCTCAATGTGTTTTCTGAGGATTTAAATGAACAAAATGATGATGAATCACCAGAATACCATGAGACTTTACAGACCTCTTTAACAGTATTAAAGAAGCAACCACAATACATAAGCCAAGGCCAATAAACAGCAAATATATAAATCTTTTGGACAGCTGATCATGATTACACCATCACTAAACACAATAAAAAAAGAGGCACCTGTTATATTCGATCAACAAAAAGGACAAGGGCCCTGATGAGGTCCAGCAGGGGTCTGAAAATACATCAACACCATGTCCACCAAGGACCTCGCTAACCACAGACTGCACTAATGCTACAAACCGCTCAAGAGACATGCAGCAAGTGTGGTCAAGCAAGGGTCTGAACACACTTCACAACATACACACTTCCAACCCATCTCAGATAAAGTGCAGCTCACATATAATCAGACTCAATTCAAGCCTTACTGTTCACTAAAGGTCACACTTTCATTGAACAAAGCTCTTCTCAAGCAGAATCCATATATGAACAAGTCAAGGTGACAATATGGAGTATTTCATTCTGTTGCTTTTTGCAAACGTATCAGCGGTAGCCAGCCATTCCTAATAATTTGTGCAACTTACACCTGGAAGTGGGCACAGGAAAGGTAAAGATAGCAGTTACCTTAGCATCGATGGGATGAACCTGTCCTCAGCCAACCTCCTTACCAAGGTATGTGAGTGTAGCCTTGCCAAATTCAACTTTTGGCCAGGTTGAGTGTCAGGGAGGCTGCTCCTAGTCGATCGAAAACAACCTGCAGGTTGCAACATGCTGAGACCAGCTGGAAAAATAGATAACAAGGTCATCCAGGTAAACACTGCAATTTGGAACATCTACCAGCACAGTAGGCATTAGTCTCTGGAAGGTGGCAGGAGCATTTTTCATCCCAAAGACCATCACTATATACTGCAGAAAATGGTCAGGTGTAACAAATGCTGAGATGATGATCAAAAAAAAAAAAATTAGTTCTGGTAAAGTGAGCTAGCTTAGTGGAGTTTAAATATCTCAGTCATCTCAGCCGCTGTCTTGTGAAATTCAAGTGATTCGGTTTGATGATGTGTCTTTATATTACATATTTACATGTAAACAAGCTGGTTCAAATGGACAAGAAAGCTTAAATAACACCATTATGTTCATCAAGAAGCTTTTGAAAAGCCAGAGTGCATCTTTTAGTTATTATGTTTGGTCTATGACAATGGTTTCTTTGGGTAAATTAATCAGCCTAAAATGTTATATAATTAAGGCATTACAACCTTTCTAGCTGTTACACAGTTGGCTTGTCAGCCTGAAACTGCTTCGCTTCACTGCTTCTGTAGTTACTGCTCTCAGCCTTTGGAGGGCTGTGTGAATTGAGAGCATGATGGACCTTTAGGTCATTCATCAAACATTTCAAAAACAATATTTCATGCTAATATTTTCTTTTACCTAACATCAACATAGGAGAATAAGACAAGTACTGTATGCTCACGTCTAATGCAATAAAAAAGTGAGACCTGATGTAAAGGGTTCTGTCTTTGCTCTCAAAAAGCCCTTCCACAGGGACTCCAAGAGCTCTTTACTTTGCTTCATGAGTCAGCAGCAGTTCCTTACGAGCCTGCCAGATGCATAGTTGTTTCATGTACAGTACTGTGCAAAAGCTTTAGGCACTAAAAGTAAAGTGAAAATGCTTACAAAAATATTTCTATAAATTGTTTGAATTTATCTATTAACTTCTTACAAAGTTGAGTAAACAGCAGAAACCTAAATTAAATCAATATTTGCTGTGAGCAGCTTTGCCTTTAAAACAGCAGCAGTTCTCCTTGCTTCACTTTAACACAGTTTTTCATGGTAACTTGCAGGTAGGTTGTTGTAACCATCCTAGAGAAAGATTGTCCTTCTGTGGATTTATTATTTAGGCCATCTCAGGTGCTTCCTCATGTAATCCCAGACTGACTCCATGATCTTGAGATCAGGTCTCTGTGGGGGCCAAACCATACCATCTGCTGCAGGACTCATCATTCTTCTTGTTGCTGAAAATAGTTCTTTATGACTCTAGCTGTATGCTCGGGGTCATTGTCATGTCATGAATATATTTGGAACCGATCAGACACCTCCCTGATGGTATTGCATAATAGATAAGAACCTAAACATCTAGGGTGCCTTAAACTTTTGCAGTACTGTAAGTATGAATGTCTCTATGCAAATAAACCATATACATACAGTATGTTGAACATATGTAGTTACATACAGATCAGTTAAACAAATGAATGGCAGCACTTTAAGAGAGTAAATAAACTTATAAACCTTGAAAATCTTTGCTTTTTATACTGTAAGTTATTGGTGGAATAATTGCTGGGGTCAATATCTTCCTACAAGTAAAAAAAAAATTGTGTCTTTTATGTTCTTGTATATGCATATCAGAGATAAAGAGAAGTGGTGTGTCAATAACTGTTGCTGACAGAGAAGGAAACAGATACAACAGTACCTCAATTCTGTTTGTGACCCAACCAGTGGCAGTTTGGTCCATATCAGTGGCACAGAGCTCTCTGTCACATCCATTAGTCATAGAGAGCATGTGCACCTTGTCTGCTGGACATAATAATAATCTAATGTTTCTCTCGGAATACACGGTAGGTTTTTAAGTTGTAGTATATTTTCAAAGGGCTCATCAATAATAAATTAAAACTGTAGTTAAATAGTAAGAAATAAAACAATCTGCAAGAGCACAATTGTCCACTACGGAAGACACAGAGAACATTTACATGAATAAGCAACATTAAATATGATGCTGAAACATGAAAGGGCATGGTCAATGTGCAAGTTTCAAAGTAAAATAAATGAGTGGTGATTACCAAGTTTCTTCACCAAGTAACTTTTCCCTCCCCAGCTCTCTGAGTTATGGACTGTTGGATATATCACATAGCCCATCCCCTGAGTGCTCCAGGCACAAGTAGATGCTATGAATTCTCAGCTGAGCATAAATCAGCACTTATCCAACTTCATCAGCAAAACAGGCGAACAAAACAGTAACTTGGCACAGTCGGTTGTTTGTCTTTGCCTTCAGCTCATTTCCATGGCAGCAGCAGCAGCAGCAGCAGCAGCGGTGCAGGCTGTTAGTGCGCTGCAAAAAGTGACAAGCTTAGCAAATTATAGATCTGTAAGCTTATTATCATGGAAATGAGATAGATTGCCGCCGTAGATATTTACACAGGGGAGGATTTGGGGGACTCACTCAAGTTATTACTCCAAAAATTAGCTTAGCAGCTTATACATATCTTTTGTTCGGGTGATGGCATAAAAAAGAAAAGCTTGAGTCCCATACATGTTAACATGGATGTATTTGATAATTCTGATGGTGTGACACATAGTCAAAATAACAGTGATCAAAGATCCTGAGTTATCAATGTAAGTCAATCTTAAGAAGAGGTACAAATAACATACAGACCATTTTATACATACATCAATGAGCCAACCCCTTGGTGCTCATGTCCACCCAATCAGAAGGCTTCCTTTTTTGCTGGATCATCCAGTGAATAGCAGTCAAAGAATACTGTTTCAATTATCTGACTATGTGACCAGTGAAAGTAAAACAATTCTAGTTTTTCATTTCTTGTTTACCAAATGATGATGTTGGTAAGTCAGAGTTTTTTAGTGGCAATGCATTTCGCTAATGCCAGATTGTGAGCAGCTCCTCCTCTTTCACTCAGTGTACATTCCACGCATTTCACAGAGGAACAAGACTACTGTCCACTAGCTAGCTGCTTTTAATGTAGGTTTAGACAAACCATGGTGAAACAAAGCAGTCACAAAAAGACATTGTGAGGAGCAGGAGGAAGAGCCATCAGTTCAGCCATCATTCCCCATCATCAGCAGCAGCAACAAGCTGTACTGTTGAAAGACTCTTTTCAACTGTCAGTCGCATAAAAACCGGCATCAGGGCATCAGTGATAACATACAGAGTGAACTCTTTGTCCCTGCTCTCCTTTGAAAGAGAACTGACTGAATCATTGGACTATAATGAAATAATTTCAGTGTTCAACACCAAACCCCGTCGTCTGCTGCTGTAATCAAAGTAAGCTAATTTACAATTTTGGACTATAGCAGTTTATTGACTATTTCAATATTATTGTTTATGGGTATAGTTTTTGTTGGGTGTACAATTGGATTTTATGCTTATGTTGCTGCATCTGCCATCTGTGTGTGTGTGTGTGTGTATATGTATATGTGGACGTTTGTCTGTCATAGGATACTTTCGGGGACAAACTTCAGATTTAAAAGCAGTTGATTGGGGGCAGCTTGTCCAACTGGGGACAAAAGTTGTGTCTCCAATTGGGAAAAAGTAGATTTTTTGGTCAATAGTTAACGTTAGTGTTAGGATAAGGTTAGGTTAAGGTTAGGGTAAGGGTTAAGTTTAGGCAAGTAGTGGTTATGGCCAGGGTTAGGGTAAGTCTCCAGGAAATTAATGTAAGTCTGGTTCTGGTGTAATTTTTAACCTTATTTTGGATGTTGGTGCCAGTGTACCTCTATCCATACACTTGATTAATGATGCTGTTGCATCTGTCAGCTGTGGCCACCATGCCAGGCTACATGATGCTATTAATGTTCGTCTTGGTGCCTGTAACATTACCTCTGATGATGCATAAGGCTTGTATGATTAAACTATGGTGCATTCAGGAAAGTATTGTTGTAATGGCCTATGTGGCTAACATTTAACATTACATTAACATTTTTTCTGTGCCCACCCACACTGTGATTTCTGCCTACGCTACTGGTTGGGAGTCAAAAGTATCTTGAAGGTGAATATCCGCAAGAAAGATATTTTTCATGTCAGTTAAATGTTATTCCAACAAACTACCACTAATCCATTTAAATTACTGTGCACTTTCAGTTTTTCACTTGTTTTTAAAGACATCGAGCCTCATTCAATAACCACTGGCACATTTGTTCTTAAGTGTCATGTATGAGTTATCTCAGAGAATATTTTGAGTTTGCTCTCATGTACAAATGATGATCTGAACAAGTTCAGAGTTGATACCAAAATCAGGTAAATAAATTAAATAATAAGAATGACAATAACAATGATAGTTATGATAATAATAACCAATTAAAATGATTCTAAATTATATTCTGTTCACTTTGATGTGCATAATGACTGTCAATTTACTTCTTTTTTCTTTTAAAGGATAAGGCTGGTGATTATATTATATGTTTTTCTTATTGTCCACAAATCTCATGTGCAGAGCCAAACCAACAATGAACTGATCTACTTCTTACTAAGTATTGTGTGTGTATCCAAAGCTCCATTTGTTGTCCAAAAAACTGTTAAAAACACATCAGTGAGCCACAGTTTTGCACTGGGTGACATGTTTCTTCATTATGAAGAGTTTGGTCTCGTTAGTTTATTTAGAAACAGCTCCAAAGACTTATAGCAGCGATCATGTTTTCAGTCTCCAGAGAGTAGTTCTGTCTATGGCAGACGTCAGTGTGCATGTGCAGGAATGCACTTCATATTGTAAAGAATTTATATTTTTCAAAACATCTCCAGCTGTCAATCAACTAGGAGACAGTAGACCTTTACATTCAATGCCAGACAGAGGTTACCACCATCCTATATATGACCACCTGTTATCACATCATGAGTTTTGTACTTATTTTTCTATTCATGCAAATTCATGCAACAACCCTGACTTAGAATCAGGCTTTCTAATCTTTCTACAATCTCACAGATAAAACCATCGTCAACACTCACATTCTGGCTGATATTCTAAGCAAATGGTTATTATACTGCTGACAAACTGTCAGAGCCATGTCAGCCCTGCCATCATTTGCAGTGTAATGGGATTATTAGTGGGGCAGACTCATCAGTATTCAAGTCTGGTTCTTATTAACACTGAGAAGAACAAGAAAAGACCAAAAAAAAAAGGCTGCATGTTCAGATGAAAAGATAAAGTTTGCATTTCCTGCTGCTTTCCTCCTTCTGTTGTATATGAATGTGTCTGAGAGAGAGGAGAGAGTTATAGAGGGATTAGAAAAGGGAAAGTGAGTCACACATATTGAATGAAAAAAACAGAAATTGTTAGTCCTTTGGTGTTTAGCTAATCACTGCCTAGTCTATATAAAGGCAATCTAATTCAGTATATCTGATTTGCGTGTTTTGCTGCCTTGTTTTGCATTAGTTATGTTATGCAGTAGTGAGCTGGAAACATTATCTGAGATTTAATTTTTTCAAGTGGTAGTGCAGGATAGCATTACCTGATGCTACATTTCTATATTTCCTCTTAAAGAAAATCTTGGAAACTTGGATAAAAATCTCAGAAATAATTGTGCTGCATCGCAGAGTTTCTTCTCCAGCTGATGGCAGCTGACCAGCTCCGTAGACTGTAAATAAAGATGGACGACATAGTGAGGTGTTACTGTCAATCACAGCTGTCAATCAACACCCACACAGCTGACATCAAAGCTACTATAAGTCTTCAAATCTTATTAAAAGAGCAATAATTCCCAAAATGACCACCAGCACACTCATTAGAAGGTCTGAATTTAACAATTGGGACCATAATGACTTGTTGAAAAAAATGGTTGACTTAGTATTTCTAGAGAGAAGTTGAGGCTTTTTGAATGGGAGTCAGTTGGAGCATCTAGTGGTCATTGGTGGACCTTAAGGTACTTCAGCCTCGAGCCGTGGTAGTTGCTGCTTGGACTGGTCACTTTTTGCTTATTTCTTTTGACCTCATATTGTGGGTGGTCCTTCTATAAATTCATAACATGTAAACATGAAGGGGTAATGAATACTAGTGCCACTTCTTCTTGTTGCTTGTCCCACAACTGTACTCGCCTATCAAACAGAGTATGAAAATGTTGTTGCAGAATAATCGAAATGTTGCAGGTTTGGAAAGTGGAAGCATAAGACAGAACCCGAACCTCACAAGATCTTAAAGGTTCAGTTCCTGCAGTCTACATTGTTAGACTTTAACAAGCACAGCTGTCGCACTTTTCCATTAAACCATTATTTGTATTAAACTAGTGGATTGATTCTGAAAATGTACGATTGAAATACAGAAATACAGAAATGGAGTCTACATTTTGTTTATATATTGTTCACCTTTATGTTTGATGAATTCGTCCCTAAAACTCTGAAGTCCATCTTGAGACGTAGTGTTAAGTACAGTTATAACTTCTAACTGCTGATGTCCTGGTATTGTTCTGATCTTTCTTCCATGACCATTTGTTGACAAAGTAGGAATCTTATCTATAACTTCAGTCACTATACATGACAGTGATAAAAGCTTTAGGAGCTGAGCTGAGAACATAAATTTACTATAACCATGAATGTATTTCATTTCAAAATTTAATTAGAGGATAAACCCCTTGAGATGCACCATCTTGTTTTTGAAGCGTTCCTCAGGCACAAAACATGGAAGTTAACAACATTTAAACAAAACAAAATACATGGGTAATAATAATGATAATACATTAAATAATGCAACAACACAGAACAATCAACATAGTAACATCAACAAGGACATACGCACATACACATAAGGGCTCTCACACCATCCCAAACTACACCCCCTACATCTGTTACGAGTCTCATCTGTACAAAGAATGAACAATAAAATAAATGAACAAACCAGATAACATCATGTCAAAGCACTGAGTCCACTTATAAACTAAAACAAAGGTAAATCTAATCAAAAACTAGAACAAGTAGATTTAAAGTAAACAAGCAAAGTAGTCTTGTTGTTATGGAAAGAAGTAATCACCACTCCAGGCTGATAGTCTTTTAAACTTAAAACACATCTCTCAGTTTTCTTTAAAGATTCTTAAAATACTTTAAATGCCTTGTCTTGGTTAGGGTTAGATTGAGGTACACGTTGCTTATGACCTGTATTATTCAAGTATGTCAAAACACAAGGTGATTGTTGGATTATGAAAATACCATTTGGAGAGCAATGTTCTTTATTTAACAGGGTCCCCTGGTGAGTAAAGAGAGTTCATAAAGTGGAGAGACATAAAAACTGAGTTAGAAAATGGGAGGAAAATGTCAAACGCAGCACATTATGATGCAGATCAGTCTCTCTCCTTCAAAGTCATGATAAACCAGAAAGTAAAAACGGCTGTAAATGGAAGCAAATGTCACTTTTTAAGAAACAGAACAACTTTTCAAAATGTGAAAATATAAACTAAGTTAAATCTCTCTCTGTCTTGGTTGTCTTCCCTTGTGGACCAGAGTCTGTTCGACCGGTGTCTGAAACAGACGGCAGTTTGTTTAGTTTTAGCCACTTCTCCATATTGCTAATGCTACTGTGAAAATTACAGCACATTTCAAGAGCCGTATGCTGAACCTTGCAAGTCAATGAGTTTTTCACAACACAATCCTGCAAATGTTCACAGTAAAAGCCTTGTTAAGAAATGAAGGGTTTCTGGGGGTGCAGGTGTTGGCATCAGTGTTGGAAATGAACTTTTTCTAAATTTTAGAAGCTACTGTTTTGTTATCACACTTGTCTTGCTTTGAAAAACAAACAAACATTTTTCTCCATAAAATGAAAAACCACACATTTTACACACACACACACACACACACACACACACACACACACTCATTACAGCTGTTTACTCAGGAGCCAACTTTCCTCATATGGTGCAGATCACCTATTTGTGGAATTTGGAGGCTTCATGGATGCACTGATTTCAGACAGAGAAAGACAAAACCAAAGAAATCTGGATTTACTGAACCTGCACCCTGTTATGAGAACACAGGAGACAGAGAGGATTAAGGGAAGGGTGTAAACATGAGAGAAATGAAATGAAAATAACACATTTCAGTGTAAAAGGTCAATAACTTTCTCCAAAAAAGGAAAAACAAACTATCTCTTCTATCAGTATGTATCAGTCTGTAAAGATTCAAGATCAGTTTCTTTCAGCTCAGACTAAGATGCAAAATTCCCACACGAGTTATTTATATAACTCACATTTCAAATATTAGAGTTATCATTATCATTTAGTTACTGAGTTACATCATGCACACCCGTGTCTACTGATTATCTGACAAAGCCTGGCGTGGCTGAACCAGTTCATCTGTCTGACTACATCAGAGGCAATAATGTGGTTCACTGTCAGTCACAAATGCAGGAGACAGAGCAGTACGTTCATTGTTGTTATTACCGATTAATATATTATTGCATCGAGAGATTATGAATGACATTACATTATGAATATGACAAAAATTCAAAGATAAAACAACATTGTCTCTCACCATCCATCTGGTTCCACAGCAGAGATACAGCTGAATAAATGTCAGGAACAAACCTACTGAAGGCCAGCAGATCAAACATATCAGTTCAAACAGAAAAAGTTTTGTGAGTTTTATTCACCACAAACAGAAAAACACACAAATATTTTGGATAAAGTTTTGAGCAAAGTTAAGTCATAAAATTTGAATCATTTCTTCTGCTTCTTCATTTCCCGCAAAGTAAACAAGCAGAAATACAGACAGTGTCACTCCGCCATGCTAACCCACATTGCGGTGGGAGGAGGGATTACATCCGTAGGTTTACTGGATGCTAACGTTGCACCCCCTCACGCCGCGCCCCCTGGTCTACAAGCTCCTTGAAAAATGAACTCGCTTGACATTATTATGACTTAATTACTTATCAATTGAAGGTGCCAGAACGCCTTGGCGGATCGTTCCGGCTCACTTTAACCCCTGATTATGTTTAAATTGTACCATCATTGTATGTAAAGCACATTGTGTTGCCTTGTGTGTGAAGAAATAAAGTTTGACTTGACTTTAACAATACTTTCTTGATTTTCAGCCTAACATATTTCCTCACCTACTGACTGGACATAACGTTAGTGGGATTAGCTAACACTGTTAGCTGTGCTACAGTTAACCAGTTAAGTCATCCTTCAAGAATACAGGTGGGTTAACAGCTTTACACATGTTGAGCTGCTGCTGCTGCTGCTACTAACCAGACTTGAGGAGTAACAGAGTACATGGAACGACGTTATGTAAATAGGATACAAACAAAAAGGTAACAGTATTCCGTTAAAGTTACAGAAAAAAAAGACATAATCAGATTACCCATACAGTTAGTAAAAATGGGGATTATCAGCAGGATTACAATTTTAAAATAAAGAACGATATACTACTATGCACTGTAAAAATCCTAAATGTAAGCAGAACAGGAACGAGCAAAATAACTCACTGATCCACAATTGGCTGAGTAGAGGATGATACCACATGGCGTGCGCAGGTGTGCACCACGGGCACATGTGCACACATTTCACACACCAACTTATGTTGGGAGAGTAGGCCGTGACAGTCGTTACGCATTGTGGCTTTTAAAAGTTAAAAGAGTATGTGTGGCGCACATAACGGCTCTCCGCCTAGATGACAGTGCGTCACTGGTCACTGAGCACGGTCAATACTGAATGAGTTAGAAAAAACTTGGACGTATCATGCAGATAAAACCAAATTAAAGGACACAGTGAAGCCCATGATGCAGCTGCACATATGTCTGCCAGTGCCATTCCTCTGAGAAGAGCTGTGGAGGAGGACAAAGCTCTCGTAGAGTGGGCACAAATACCCGGCAGGGGGTCTTCCCTGCTGAGACATACAGTATGCTTGTGTGATAGCTTCACAGCCAGTGGGCCGAGCACTGTTTCATCAGAGGCTTTCCCTGAGAATGTTCATTGTAATGCACATTGTGTGTTGTACATTTTCATTGTAGGTCTATAGACTACTGCCTAAATTTGCTTAATGAAAAGCTTTTAAAAGTAAAAAAAAAAAAAAAAAACACTGAGCAGTGGACACAATTTCTTTTCTAAGGTTACACTGTTCTGTTGTCTTACAGAATGCACTTAAGTAAAAGTCTTATTGATATTTCTTTTCTCCTGTCTTTATTTGCATATTTGGTATTGCGGTAATCCAAAAGTAACAGAAAGTAATCAAGTTACATTACTTTAATATTGTGATACTTAGATTAGGTTACTGACTGCATTTTTTAACAGGTAATTAGTAATTGTATCCAAATATATTTTTAGTAAAGTAAGTAGTACGTAACCCTCCCAAGCCCGCAACTAAAATACCATCAACACACACACACAGGCTAACATGCTAATGGGCGCAGAAAGCTGTCTGGAGTTGGACCTTTTCGTTTTTTGTTCCAAATTCATGTCAAAATTCATTTCCCGGGACAGTGGGAGGTCCGCTCGAGCCCGACATGCTTGCTCCTCTTATTCTTTGGTTTTACTGGCAGACTACAAACCAATAAAACAATGTCTTCTGGGTTTACCTAAAAAAGGTTTAAGGATCCCACATCTTAACATCTGCAGTCTAAACAAGCAGGAAGCTCCTGGTCTGAAAAATGAAACCAATGTGGAAGTGACTTAAATCTGTATTCTCTCTAATGACCAGCAGGGGGCGACTCCACTGGCTCCAAAAAAGAAGTCCGATTGAATAGAAGTATATGAGAAAATGACCCTACTTCTCACTTGATTTATTATCTTAGTAAACATTTTCCTAACGAGTTTATGGTCTCAATGCTAGTTTCAAGTCTTCTTCAACACAGCATGATGTTCATTTTGTGTATTATGGTCCAACAGAGTTAAATAGACAATAAAGCAGGGTATGACTACATTGTTCCTATCACAGTGACAACAGTGGTTACGTAGCACCATGTCAGGTCCATGTCACGTAAACGTAAACACAAATCCTTTTAGGTATTGCACAAACAAAAGAGGACAAACTTGTTTACATCTTGTTTACTTGTTTACACAAGTATAGAGAGAAAAATTTCATTGTATCAAATTTCTCTGTCCAAAGTCCCAACTTGACAGACAGATTGTCATCTGCTCTGGTATGCATCCTTCGAGGTTGCTGCTCCACCCATGTGGGCTGCCTCGTGCTGCGAATGAAGCGGCTCCATTATTCTGCCCAAGAGTCGGGGTGGTAGATGTGGAGGAGGGTTCCCTGGGAGGAGAGCTGTGCATATATTAGAGTGTAATTAATCTGCAGGAGACAGAGGGATGAAGGAGGGAAATAGAGAGAGTGATGGAGGGATGGAGGAGGCTGAGAGAGGAAGAGAGAGAGTGAGAGAAAAAGAGAGAAACAAAGACAAACACAGAGACAAAAGAAAGTAGTGGATCAGAGTGAGGAATAGAGAAGCGAGAAGGGAGGGGCAGCATAACAGAGCAAAAAAAAAAAAAATGTGTGTGAAACAGTGAAAGAAAAGGCTGACAGAGAGTGATAGGGCGAGCTCCAGAAACAGAGAGAGAGTATAATTACAGAGGTTGAGCCACAGGGCTCCTCTATGGATCATTAGCTAGCTTAAAGAGCCAAGGCTCCGGCACTGTGTGGAGAGACTGAGCAGAAAAGGTCACAACTTCTGTGGCTCTGGATGAATACTCCAGTGTGTTCGGGCTAGTTTGCTTTATTTGTCTTTATCAGTTAGGAGGCACAGGCCCAAAGATAAGGGGCTAATATACTGCAATGATCAAGAGCAAACTATACAGAAACAACAGAGATTTTTAGCCTTATAATACTGCTTTTTCCATATAACTCGGATTCCTGCATTGACCTTGTGATAGGAACGTGCCATGGGTGGTATTATGTATGTCAAGATTGCACTGGAAGAGTTTAACTTGACAAGTATTGGATATTCACTTGTTTGCACTAAGAGCAGACAGCACCTGTCGCCTGTATATCTTCTTCTTCAGCACGAAATATTGGGCTTGCAGTAGCAAGATCGTTACACAGCAAATACAGCTCAGATAGGGCTGCATGAGAAAGGATCAAAAAGGAGTGAAGCAGCTGTAAAGACATAGTAAAGACAGGGACATTGAGGTGGAACAAATCTCCAAACCACAGAAGATCCCTTTATGAGGTTATTAAAAAAATGTATATTGATATTCTGGAGACATTTTACATCCACACATCCATTATCCACCTCTTATCTAGCTCCGAGACACAGTGCCAGCAGGTTAAGCAAGATAGCTCAGAGTACTTTAGTCCTTTAGCTCCTCAAGGGATCCCAAGAAGCTCCCAGGACAGATGGAATCCCTCCAGCACGTTCTGGGTCTGTTAAGAGTCCTCCAAGCTGGATGTGACTGGAAAATGTCTGTAAGGAGGCGTTGAGGCTGTACCACCTCTGGATGCGAAGGAGCACCCCGAGTTCAACAACTTATTTCTAAAGTTGAGGCCAGCCGCCTTTCGAAGGAAACTTATCCCACTTAGCCTCACTTTTTCAGTCACATTGGGTGGACAAAGTCTTTACACATTACCAAACAAATATTTGACATTTCTTTCCTGTTTTTTCTTCTGTCTGTGATAAGCTGATGGCGACACAATGTCAATAGAAAGATGCGAGTAGAAACTGATGTCAAAATCAATCTTACTGGTGGAGACTGAAGCGAGGATGCACCTGTGTGGGTTGAACAAAACTTTGAACATTTCCAAATATTTGCACTGGCACAGAAGCTGGATGACTTCTCCTCATGTACGTACAGAGACAAGAGGAGAAAGGAGAGAAAGTGGAGGAATTAACAGAGAAAAGTGAAGTTACTGGTACGTTCTGGATTGTCAAACACCTACACTTCACAGATGCTGCACATGGTTACTGTGTGTGCTGCTAGCTACAGCTAACATACACTGGTTGATTTCAAAACTATTCAAATTATGTACAGAGTAAAAAAAAATAGCAGTTACCAAACAGTATCCAAAGGTTGTTTCAAATGAGGGAAAGTAAATATGATTTCAGAGGAATATGTATGTTCAAAACACAGTTAGTACCACAACAAAGGGAGTTAATCTATGGAACAACTGTAGTGAAGAAATGAAAACATGTAGAACATTAACTAAGTTTAAACAAATCTTTAAAAAGAACATTGAACAGATAAAGAATGAATGAACATAGAGCTTGATTGGAATAATATGATTTGGTAAAGAGTGTCTTTTTGACTTGTGTTGCTTTTGTTTGTTGTTATTGTTTGTATGCAAGTTACATTTATTCTCTTTTGTTGTTTTGAATTTTTTTTTCTGCTTTGACTTGATAAAGTAAATTGAAAAAAGGGGTAGGACTAGAAAAGTTCTCTACTTCATCCTACACCCTTTTTGAACATTGAAAGGTTATTATTTATGTGGCTTACTGAAAGTTTGCTGTTATTTGTTTTTTTTTTGTTTTGTTTGTTTCATTGCCAATATATTTTATTTGTTATTTTAACATGTTCGATATAAAATAAAATAATCTAATCTGTTACATTGGTTGTTTGTGGTGAATAAACAGAGACTCCACAAACTGCCCAGTGGTCAAATTTGCGCCAAGTGTAGCGAAACTTTGCTTTATGATTAACTGGAATGTTCAAGACAAACCCGTCGGCCGCGTGGGGTCAGACATAGATCGTAGCCTGACCCTGTTTACTCTAGTGTTGTTAACTGAAGCACAAGCATGACTTAGCCCCATTTGGACTTGTTGCCATAGCCATATTAACTGATGGACCAATGCTTGTAACTCTGCTCAGGCATGAGCAGACTCATCTGACTCCAACGGCATCTTGTCCATCTTGTGCTTTTTTGTCTACTATTTCCTCTTTGGTGCTTCAAGATAACGACAGCTCAACTTTTCAGAGAGAAGTTGGCTTTTGTTAATGTCACATATGAAGAAGTGACTAATTACAGTAGCAGAGACTGGAGTTTTTAAGAAAAAATGGAAGGGTTCTTTGTTTGAGATAATTGATGAGATGTATGTAAAGATGTTGAGGTAATCAGCTTCAGCTGTTGCTACTTTGTGTTTGGGGAGACACATACAGTCTTTGACCGTGCTGCAACGTTTGGTTTTTGTACTTTTTGTGAAACATTGGATAAAACTGGAACAGTAAATGGTGAGGAGTAAAGAACTGTGTAATAAATGTTAAATTTTGATGATCTACAGACTGGGAAGGTTACTTTTAACTTTGAAACAAATATCAGTTCAGTCAGAGACACTTAGTAGGAATATACTACTTGTAGTAAAATGTTATATTTTTGACAATTTTTCTTATATTTATGGTAATAATTATACATATAGAACTTTTCAAAACCAGGATTATGAAGTGCTTCACAAAGTTTTACTTACATTACAGTTAGATTTGGCAGAAAAGACTCTGCTCCTTAAGGGATCTCTTAGAGAATCCCAGAAACCACGAAGATTCTGCAGAACAAATCCCCCTTATCAAGCGAACATGTGAACATTAGATCTTAGTTAAGTCAAAAATACCAAAAAGAGAGCACAGAGAATCAGCAGAGAAGAGTCAGGTTATAAAGACCAGGCTGCTGCACCCGCATGAATACAATTTAATGTTACTAGTCAGCTGGTAACCAAAAAACTAATGAAAGAGCCACTGGTTGGAAAGCATGAAAAAGGCAGCTGATGGCAGTGCCACTTCAGTGCTCGGCCTGAACTAATGCTATGTCCACAAGAGATTCAGTTTGCTTTCCAGCTGATATGAAATAAACTGTGAAGGAAATGAAAGAAAACTCTACATTTGCTGTTTTAAACACTGCAGGTGATGTGTTTAACATGCCTGGTTTGGTGAGAATAAACAGAAGAACTTGGAAACAGTAAAGAGCGACACCTACAGAAACTAGGACTTCATTCACTGAAGATGACATCAGAATACCACTCACATTGCTCAGTTTAAGCACACTTGCAGAAATTGTGACGCAGTAAGCACAAAGAGACAAAACTGAAAAAGGAAAAGAAACCTTAAGGATTAACATCTTACATGGACCACACGTGCTGCTGAAAACGTGATTCTTCCCGTCATTATGTGCTGAAACCTCAAAGTCCGTGCGAGATGAAAGTGGGAGTAGTGTGACGGCTACATCAGCATGTCTTAGAGCTTCTTTTAATGATATGGTGGCTGGCACCGGTTGTACCTTTTTAAAGCGGAGGATTACAGCTCTAAAGAGGCTTGTCAGGGCTTCGTATCACCAGGCTAAAAAGCAGGTTTTAAGTCATAGTGGTTGCAGCTCTTGTTAGGCTAAAACACGCTGCTGGAGAGCCGTCCTTATTATCAGCAAAACTCCCGCTGATCTACATCACTTTCGGTAATGGCTACGACACCTGTCACTGTGCACACATGCGCTTTCTATTCTGCGACATGATCACAGCTCTTTATGACAGCAACATAATACGCAGTTTACAGTAGACTTGTTTAGAGTCACATCAGCTATCGATGTCTGAGGAAACTACTGTTGATCACTAAATTGAGAGCTAAACTATGATATAAGAGCCTCATTTCTGTTCCCTCTAGCGTATGACATCTACTCAATACTTTCATACAACTGACAGCAAACCATCCCTCTCAGCTGTTTGTGTTTCCACAACACGGATTTGTCCACTTGTTCTTCGTATATCCTGTTGCATGAGTTGAAGGTATGAATGAATGAAAAGGTGAAATGGAGGAAAATGAAGCTGGAACTAAGAATGATTGTCTACATAGTAAATCATCTGTTGAGTGTTTGATGGTCGTTTATTTCTGCATTAGAACGTAATGACATGAAACAATCAGAAAATAACGTTTTATTTATCTTTCACTGGCTTTGTTTTTGCTAACGCTGCTCCCTCTCTTCCTTCACTCTAGCTTGCGTGACCATCGTTGCACTCTTTCTCAGTTTTCTCGCTTGCACTTTGTTTCTCTTTTTTAAAATGAGTTGGAAAGCAGACAAGTTTTAACATTAACAAAGAGAAGTGTCGTCCCCTCTTCCTAATATCAATGATAGAGTACTTCCTTGTTTTATGAATGAAGCGGTACACAAGTTGAAGCAGCCATGGTGTCTGTGTTTGACCAATCCGCAACAGTCATCCCTGCAAACCCCACCTCAAAGTTCCTTTACTTTTGGAAAGTACTAACCCCTCCAGCAGGGACCTTTGGGAGGTAAAACAATCTCCCTTCATTTAGACCCTGGTTCCTCCAGTGGAAACACAGGCAGAGGAACTGAGTCCCTCAAAAGTTTCTTGTTCACCGGGAAAAGTGCGACGGAAATGCAGCTAAGGTCAACAAGCAATTTAGATGCAGCACACAAATTTATAACCACAATTTCTTTTAATTATGATTACTAATTTATAGAAAAACAAGCCCGGAAAAGTCATAGAGAAACACTATGAAAGCTGACATATTTAAATAGTAAAATTCAACACAGATGTTAATAGTCTTGACCTTCCTGAGTGTTCACCACTGGATCAGTTTTGGCTCAGAGCTGCTAACAGCATAATTACTGCTGTGGAAATAAGAATGAAGAGGTCACATTATATGGGTTGAGTGGACTTTAATAATTGGATGTGCTCTCTGCACACAGCATGGAACTTCAGTATAAATATCTATGAGGAGTTTAAATTGTTCAGTTGAGAGCAGCAATCACTGAGAATACTAGAAACTAGAAACATGAATGTGCCTTGTCGTTTTTTTTTTTGTTACATTTTGTTTAACCTCAGATGCTTATTATCTTTCTGCTCGTACTCCTTGGTAACATTCTGCTCTCTGTGCACTTCCATTCATTGCTGCAGTAATGGCATGTTCACCCCTCAGGGATTAACAAAATTCCCTCTTATCTTAATGCAATCACGACAAAACAAATTAAGGTTTCTCCGCCTTTGCAAAACAAGAAAACGTAGGTAATACGATTTTCAACATTTAACATAATAGAATGCCACCATTGTCTCTAAAATCAGCTCAGAAATATGCAGGTGAAGCTGAATTAATGCTTTGTGTCTCTCCAAACCAAATATTGTCAAAGTCAAGAGTATGAGTGTGTTTGTGTGTCATACTCCTGGCCCGCTGTGAGCCGGCGCTGCGTTCAGAGTTCATGACGGCAATAAAAAGTGCAGGGCTAATAGGGAGAGAGTAGTCACATTACTGCAGGTTGAATGGGACGACACAACTATGCAATCTCTGCCTTTCACAATCATGAATTCTAAATAATACGGTGTCATTAAGATACAGGAATTATAATACATAAATGCTGATTTAAAATTAATGTGTCCATTAACAGCCAAATGAAATGTGGTGTATACAGTGTTCTTGCATTGGTTACATAAAGGGAGATGGTCACGATTACACATCTTTAGTCACACGGTCAGTCCACACATATATTAACAACTACCTGCCAGACAGCCATGAAATGTAGTCTGCATATTAATCCTCCAACACAGAGTTAAAACTTCTGTATGACTAACGCATTGGCACATGAAATGATATCTCGAAAAGTAGTGATTATATTTTAATTTTTAATGTCAGGTGACCTCCTGACTTTCCTCCTGGCACCGCCATCCAGCCAAAAATTCCACTTGGACACAAGAAAATATCCAAATCTGAAGGTTGGATTGTCATGACGTTTAACGAGCAAATCACATGTTCCCAAGAAGATGAACCATTTTAATTTATCGCTCAGGACACAATTTCAACTTTACACTTTCAATTAATACAGCAATAATTAGTCAAATTGAAAATGAAAATGAATCAAACTACTTTGATAATCAATTATAAATTTGCAAATATGACAATCATTCTCTGTTTCCATTTGTCCTTTCTGAGGATTTACTGCTTTTCTTTATTTCATATCATTGTAACCTGAATATCTTTGGCTTTGGACTGTTGTTTGAATAAAAGGACATTTGAAGATGTCATGTTGGATTCTGGAAAGATGTGATGGACATTTTTCTGTTTTCTGAACCTTTATATACCAAACGATGAATCAAGAAATTAATCAGCAGATTAATCGGTAATGATACCTCATGGCCTTTTTTTCTAGTGCTGTCTTAACTGTTTTTGGCCCACGACTGGTAAAGCTTTTGTATATTGTTCATTCTTATAGTACTTCTGTATTATTGGGTATAATGAACTTAAGGCCAATGACTTGTGATCAGGTTTTCAAAACGGATGTATCATATCATCGTTTCCAGGTCTATATTTATATTCTGGGGCTCTATTGGAATATCTTCTCTATCATGATTTACAGTTAAAAACTTTTATTAATTTATCTTATACTGGCCCTTTATGAGCCCCTCAGTTCAGCCTCTGTCTGAAACAGGCTGTTTTAGCTCCTGTCTCCTTAAGGCCCGCCTCCCAATGAGCCCACTCTGTTCTGATTGGTTAACACCAATCAGACCATGTTAAGCACAGATATCCAACATCATAACAGTATGTAAGTAACAGAAAATCACAAAAAACATAATATGGCCCCTTTAAACATTTTGTTAAACACTTTTTCAGATCAATGTTTAGCAAAGTTGCTACTAAGAAACACCACTGCTACAAATAAACGTACAACTTACAACACAAGTTACATTTTGCATTTGTCAGTCGTCTTTATTATTTGTGCACTAAAATAATCAGACCAGTTTTTTTACCCACGAACCCAGCAGACCACAGTGCAATGCTGCATTAAGATATGACAAAGTGTGTACACAAGATAAGTACATTACAGTACTTCATCACCGAGTTTATTAGGTAAATCATTCTTAAGACAATCCTGGCTTAGATACACAATCCATTTTTTACTGGTTCAAAAAATTTGGACCCACATTTATATGTTCATAAAGTAAAAAGTAAAACAAAAAGAACAGAGCAAGAGAAAATATACCCAAGAATGATTAGATTCTATCCAGACAGGATTATACTGAATATAATGTACTTGTCTTGGGTACCAGGTTGGTAGGAATTATACCTGTGAAGCCTGTAATATAAACATGTCTTAAATCTGCAACTTTTTTAGGAAAACAAGAAAAGATAAAAAGGAAACCACTGGTTTTAAAGAAAAGTCAGCACAGTAGCTGCAGTGAAATCATTGGACTGTGAAGGTAGTGTATATGCTTTTCATATAACCATAATATGAAACCATGTTATTAAAACTGTTTGCTAATCTTTACCCAGAGGAAACCTGCACAGCATCTAAACTAGACTTGTTTCTCTGAGAACTATCAGTGCTGATAATCTGCTGAGAGGAAAACTCAGGACATTGATGTGACATGTGTCTGATGAAGTAAAGCCAACTAGAAGTGAAAATGTCAAAAGAGAAGATCAGAACAGCAGGTCTCAAGAGTTACACAGGTGGTGTTTCCTGAAGCCAGTTACAGGATGATGAAGCAAAAATGCAAAATACCTTGACTTTGATTTATAAGGCTGCTGCAGTAAATTAATGTGTGACGGCTGTAAATTGGTAAGGATGCTGACTCATCTCCTCAAATTTTAGCTCCTTCTGTTAGAGGGAGTCAAACTTGGTCGAGCCTACTGGGAGTGTTAGTGCATCTAACCAGCGATAATGCACTGAAACTACCAAACTGTACACATGGAATACATTCACAGTCGGTGAAGTGAGCTGAAAGATGTGTCATTATACAAGAGAGAAGGCTCAGTGTTGTCTGACTTCTACATGTGTCCCTTTGTTTCTTCCTCAGTGTGTTAACAAACCCCCCACCCCCCCTTTTTCTTTAAATTCTGTGAAATGTTCCTCACAGATCAAATCAAATTGTCTTCAGTTAAGTTGATATGGCAAGTCTAAGGCTAAGTGGCTCGAAGCTAGTGGACAACCAGCCTGTGTGCTGAGGCCAAGTATACTCTTCTATACTAGAAGGGCAATCTTGTGACCTAAAGTTGGAGGTTTTTGGCTGATGTATCAGACAAGACATCAGGGTTAGGGCTGTTTGCGCTTCACTTTCCCCACTGGATGGATTGTTGTGCAAACCGACAAATCTGCAGTTTCATGCTTCCTCTTAAAATCAGTGGGCTTCATATAAGAAGAAGCACTTATACAAACAGATTTCAGATCTGTTCAGAGTTCAATTTTCTTCACAAAAGGTAGAAACACCTTGGTTTAGAATTATAATCTCTTAATCTGAATGCATTTGGAGTTTAAATATGATACTGACATCAACTCATATTACTGGCAAAAATGGTGTCCCTATAATATTTAGATAGGGTCACAAATTTTGATGCCATGAGCATTGAATAGCACTGATGATTTCTGGGCGTTTCGCCAAGTCTGAATTACATGTGTGATAAGAGGGCTAAACCGCAGCGGACTGCTTGATAGAGATGTCGGTGTAAATAATATCCTGGAGTCTCCATGGGGAGACTAACTCCTCCTCTAAGCCACGCCAGGACACAACTGCATGGGATCAAACTAAGTAATCACAGGTCTTAACAAGAAGGAGCAAAAGTATAATTTTAAAATTCGGGACTTCCAGCCCTCCATCCAGCCTCCTCCATTAAGCAGTGGACAGTTTGAGGCAGGGCCGCTTATTGTTCTAGATAAATTTAGAGATTGCTGAGTGAAATGAATGTTCATTTTAAATGTTAAGTATCCTCACTAAGAAAGATGTTAAAATTTGCCTGCTCTATGCTGGAAAGGAAAGGGGTCCACTCAGGGCTAGCTGTGGGGCGGCCTCACATGTTTACATTACGGTGCTGCACAGATCATTGATAAAATGGACAGAATATTTATTTTACATCAAGTTTTATGATTTTTTTTTGTTTATTTCCTTCCTTAAAAAAAAAATCACACTATTTTTTACGTGACCTGACAAGCCGGGAGCAGTTGAGTATGAAATTAATTCATGTTTGAACCTAATCCAAAACCTGCTGCACTGAGTTGCCAAAGCTAAAAGCGAGGACAGAACTGGGATATTTCCAGTTATATAGAACATATATTTAGATGGTAAAGCTCAGAGAAATGTTATTAAAGTCCAAAATCCTATCCAGTCAAGCCACATCATAATCCACTGTAAGTTTGTTCTCTCGAGAGCATAAAAGATCAATTCTTTTGATATTATTTTTTTTTAACTTTTGAAAAAGAGCTC
Source organism: Thunnus thynnus (assembly GCF_963924715.1). Lineage (NCBI taxonomy): Eukaryota > Metazoa > Chordata > Actinopteri > Scombriformes > Scombridae > Thunnus > Thunnus thynnus. Next base: position 31,221,875 of record NC_089523.1, read on the forward strand.
TTCATGTTACTGAGAAATTGATTGATATGTTGCAGATTATTTGAATGATGTGGATAACTTTTTAGGATGAAGAATTTTTTCATCAAATCTATAACAGCAGGAGAAGTTTTACAAGCTCTGGACTGTAGTTTTATGAGAACATTGTTTTGTCCTGAAGATACAAGTTCACTTGTAAACCATGCTGTGAGTACAGAAAGGTTTAAAAGGTAATGCAGCTACATAGCAGCTCTGTAAACTGACAGATGGGAAAATGTGGCTCTATGGCCATGACTAACAGAGAGGACAGCAGTGTAACTGTGAAAGAATGGCTTATATCCTCATATAAACAAACATTTTTGTTTTCTTGTATCCTCACTTGTTATAATGCAGATGATGTGTAAGTGATTTAACATACAGTGAGGTCATGTAAAGTGCACATTTCTGTCCGCTTCAGTGGAGTTCAGACAGGTTTTTAGCGGAAAAAAGTTGATTTAATGTTTGAGGAAAACCATGAACATCAACAGGAGCAACACTGGCCTTTAAGGCTGAGTAGACAAAAGAGTGTCAACTACAGAAACTAAAAGGGCATGAAAAGAAAGTACAATGGTGTGTCTTCCTCAAGCTCGGGTCCTCTACCAGAGGTTTAGGAGTTTGAGGGTTCTGCTCAGTATCTTAGCTGTTCCTAGGACTGCGCTCTTCTGGACAGAGACCTCAGATGTTGTACCTGGAAACTGCTGGAGCCACTCTCCCAGTTTATGGGTCACAGCCCCCAGTGCTCTGATTACCACTGGCACCACTGTTGCCTTTACTCCCCACATCTTTTCAGCCCTTGGTATTTCTCAAGCCTTCTTCTGTTGTTTGTCGATTAACACGATGTCCGGTTGGTTAGCCATCACCAGTTTATCAGTCTGGATCTGGAAGTCCCATAGGATCTTGGCTTGGTCACTCTCAACCACCTTAGGAGGTGTCTTCCATTGTGACCTTGGGACTTCCAGCTCAACATACAGATGTTCCTGTGCACTATGCCAGCCACTTGGTTATGGTGCTCCATGTACGCTGTTCCTGCCTGCATCTTACAGCCTGCTATTATGTGCTAAACTGTCTCAGGAGCATCTTTGCACAGCCTGCACCTGGGGTCCTGTCTGGTGTGTTAGCTCCCCGCCTCTATTGATCTTGTACTAAGTGCAAGTGCAAGACCGAACCTGGTTTTAAATGTGACTTTTTAACTCTGACTGATTATTATTTAGCTGTGGATATTCAATGTTCTGGAAATACTTTAGATTTGGAAACAAAATGGAATGAGAAACATGAAAAACTGTAAATATCGCTGTAGATTTAGTTTAGTTAATTTGACATTTAAAAAGGACATTAAATCACATGAAACTACAAAAATGAAAAATGATGAAAATGAAATTTATACTTTAAAGTTTCCCATGAGCCATTATTTGTCATTTTAAAAGTTGTGGTGGTTATTTTAATATGCATAAGTAACTTATTCAGGTAAACATGTTGGTACTGAACCTCAGCAAGCACAAGTCAGCAAGTGTATCTCTAGTCTGTTCTTCAGTTCTCCAAACTCTACTCTGGTGGTGTTTGAGATACTCAGGATACTGTGTTCTTGTAAATACTATGTAATGCACTAAGTTGTACGTGTATGACTCTATCCCTCAAGCTGCTGGAATCACTATTGACTAACGTGCTTGTGAGTTGACAACTTACATCTGTAGTTTGTATTTTTCTCAAACATTCAAACCATGAACAGACTAGACGTCAAATCTCATAACAGGAGTCTAACTGTGTGCAGACAGAAGGTGCAGCAAATTTTAGACGCAGCGCGATTATACCTAAAGTCTGGAAAGGGGCAATTAGACGTGAATTCACACTGGGCGCATCCGTGCAAGTTGAAAATGTTTGAACTTGAGCAGAAAATGTACGCATATCCCTAAACCTTATGAATCTACTTCATAAACATACAGAGACGAGAGGAAAAAGGAGTGAGACAGGATGGGGTCACCATGGGGTCTAGAGCCTTCAGCCGCTCTGCCCCCCGCCTCTGGAACTATCTCCTGCAAGACATTCACAATATTGACTCTCCTTCTACCTCCAAACCCCATTTCAAAAACGCACCTTTGTTCTGATTCTGACTCCAATGGTTACACCCATATTGATTGTTGCACTGATGATGATTTTATACCTATCTGTTGTATTAACTTATTATTGTATATCATTGCTTTGTTTGGTTTCATGATGCCTTGATACATTGCTGCTCCTTTTAACTGTGTCTTGTCTTTGAGTGCTTTGAAATAAAATACAATGTTAATATTAAGCCTCTCGTGAGTTCTGAGTTCACTTATCTTATAGCAAATGTACAGCTGGTATTTTGACGGTTTGGGGTGACGGTTCAGCGGTCAAATACATAAGAATTAGGCAAGATGAAAACTTGCATTGCTTTCTATGTAAACACAACTTTTGAATTCCTTTAACTAAAGAATAAAAAAATCAAAGTTCTGTTTTTAATTTTCTCCAGGCTTTTAAATGCTACGCTCAGATTACAATCTGACAAACATGCTAGATAACAAACTGAAGCAGAACAATTGAGAGGGATTGAAAGGGGCCTGGCTGCAGGGCAGTCATGTAGGACCAATCTGACCATACAGGACAAGGCTTGCTCAGCTGAGGTTCTTACTTTTTCAACATCACAACCCAAACTCTAAGCTCTAGCCAATCCTCACAAGGTCATTGTTTTTATGTGACGGTTGTCGCTCTCTGTCCGCTGTCACGAAACTCAAGACACTCTCCACGACTCTCTGCGTCTGTGAGCGGCAGCTCTATGAACCCAGTGCAGCTAGAAGGCAGCAGCCGCCGCACGCTGGTGATTGACAGCAGAGTGGATGAGAGTTGAGTGTCGGCGCAGTGGTAGGGGGTGTAAGAAAAGAGAGAGAAAGGTGCAGGGCGAGAGCGTGACGACAGGAATGTGTGATCTTTCCAGTTTCTGTTTCAAAGGGTTGTTATTGGCACTGCTCAAGGTCAGGGACCCTGTTATACAGACACTTTGAAGTCAGAGAGAGTGAGCCGAGAACAGAAAGGTAGAGAAAGATAAAGAAACAGATGTGAGGAAATAAATGAATAGTCTCAGTCTGAAATGAGTTAGAAATCCTTGATAACATAGTGATTTGAAAAATAAAAGTTGACTTTTAAAGACTAACTGTTGAGTAACTGGTCGACTAAATGCTGTCAGTGTTCATTATTAAACAATTACATGTGGCTAAATGAACAAAATGCTAGTTTCAATCTCTAATTCCTGGCCAGACATATCGGTGATCAGCGGCTACTAATATAAATAAAATGTGCAATAAATAATGCAACATAAGAGGATATGTAGCCAACATGTTGGACACCTTGGCAGGTAACAAACAAGTCCTTCAAAGTGAATGACAATATAGTCTGTCACCTTTCAAATGACCTTGATGAATTTCTTCTGAGCTGACATGACTATTATTCATGAGTGCTCTCTTATCTGTTATCTCTATGGTTACGTTTCAGTTAGGTTTCGCCACAGAAACTACAAGCTCAAGGTGAGGAAGCAGTTCTGGTCATGATTAAAAGAAGAGCTACTTGTTAAGTACATTCATTATTTCTGATTCTTTACGGTATAAAGAAAGCAGCATTGACTGTGGGGAGGAATTAATACTCATTCCTTCCTCTGCTGCAAAGGCTTTGGAGAAGTGACATACACAAACATAAAAAAGTTTTGTTGCATGAAGGCAATATCAAGTGAAATGCATGATATATTACATTAATTTGTGTCATACGGACAATGAATATATAGGCATTTATATACAATAACAAGTCAATTTTATGCTTCAGAGGTTTGAGCCAGTCCGACAAAAATACTCCCAGCACTTAAACATCAGCAGAGCAAAGAATTGATTTGCTCTTATGCAAAAGGTTCTGATGGACAACTTAGCCACATCCATTCAACTTTTGGGTTAATGGGAGATTTCTGACGCTGAACATCATGCTACTTCTGCCTTTGCTTCAGACACATTTATTATAGACATTTAGAGGTTGTTTTTAGGTAATGCACACTGTAATATTTTAGACACAGGACAGAATCAGCACTGTTTCTCCAGGTAATATACACCGATCCATGCTGAGAAATAAGAGCAAGCGCACCTGTTTCTTGGTGACTCTTTCCTACCAAAGAGACAATTGGAGTATAAACTGTTCATGGGGGTCTTCACATTATCCAGGGTAAGCAGGGTTTCTAGAAAGATGATTCAGATATTTCAATGGTTTCACCATCACAAAGGAAACTTCCCATATACCCATTTGGTAGGTGGCAGAAATTCAGGGGCTGATATCTCAAAACCTCATCGTGTAGATTTGAAATTGTGTGCGTGGCTGGATGCCAGGTAAGTGATAATGATTTTCTGTAATTTGGGTGAACTGACCCCTTTTTAAAGGCAAGACACAAAACAGTAATGAAGGGAATGAATGAATGAAGAAAACCCACTGTCACAATGGACAGATAGCAGTAGAAGGACTTTCCTTTAGAAACATCTTAATGTTTGATCATTAGTGATCTAAGGTCTTGACTGAGTAGAGAGTAAAATGTTTTGTGTATGAGTGAAGGCTTTTATATAATTGAGCTTTACCTTATTGTGTTTGTCCTCAGATGGCTTCTTCTTCCACAGGAAAAAAGAGAGATTGCAGCTTTTAAAAAAGATGAAGTCGACCTGAGCAGCTGCCTGTGTCTGAGAGAAGATTAAAAATGACGTGTTTTTTTTTACTGATTCACAACCTTTCCACAGGAGGTATCTATAAAAACTTTGTCATGTCTTCTTCTGATAAACTGTATGTTTTTATTGATTCCTCTGCTCTCAGGAAGATAAGAGATTACATTCCTCGGCCCCGGTTTAGGGATGCTGTAATGATGCATAGCGATTAAGGTGTGATCTTATCTCCATCCTGAAGCAATCGTTTACCATGCAGCAGGTCGCAGGAAGGAAAGTCAACTTCTGTAGCAGCTTTAAAAAAGGCACTTACTGCTGCGGGTCATTTTTAGGAAATGTAATGCTTTATTTAAATAAAGATTGCACTGTGACACTGAATTTTAAAACTTCTTTCACTGTTTCCATCCGGTTAGAGACACTCAGATGTGAGCAGAATCAATGCACCAGTTTCCTATAAATATCACTGTTGGCAGGAGAGGCCACTACTGCTTAGCAACTCACCTTCATCACACACACGCCATTGCAAATTTCCAACATTTTCAGACAACTGGGGCTTATACAGACGGATGACAAATTAAAGGGGACCTGGTGGCTCTGTTATGCTGTGGGGGGCATTTTCCTGGCATGGTTTGGGTCCATGGATAGGTTTGGAGGAACAGTGTTCATCCCTCCAGAAGAGTTCCAGACACATATAGAATCAATGCCAAGGCTGAGGAACACTGTTCTTCCAAAAGATATTCCCTCATTTGCTGTTTTGATGATGGTGGTGGAGAGCACTGTCTAACACGTCAGTCCAAAATCTCCCATAGGTGTTCAATTAGGTTGAGATCTGGTGACTATGAAGGTCATAGCATATGATTCACATCATTTTCATACTCATCAAACCATTCAGTGACCCCTTGTGTCCTGTGAACTGGGACACTGTCATCCTGGAAGAGACCACTCCCATCAGGATAGAAATGTTTCATCATAGGATAAAGGTGATGACTCAGAACAACTTTGTATTGATTTGCAATGATCCTTCCCTTTAAGGGGGCAAGTGGACCCAAACCATGCCAGCAAGATGCCCCCCAAAGCATAACAGAGCCACCAGATCCCCTCACTGTAGGGGTCAAACATTCAGGCCTGTACCGGTTTTTCCTTTAATTTGTCATCTGTCTGTATATCGTGCCCCCAAGCAAGCTTTACGTTATCCATTAAATGTTCTCATTAAGCCTCACCTTTAGGAATGCCATTTTGGTGCTATGATGAGCTTCAAAACTATATATTGAAGATAAATATAGTTACAGACATGACTTTTTTTGGTCTTGACAAGCTGCTGCATTTTTTAACTGACACTCTGTAGTGTGTACTGTACATTTACTGCCAGACTGACAACTTACTGCTAACCTTTATCTCTGCTCTGCTCGCATTCACCATCACTTTTCTGGTGCTTGCTCTCTCACTCAACCATTCACTCACCCGACAGGCACACATATTATGCACTGCCTTATTCCTTAAAACGAGCTACACTACCAAGAGTTTCCCAGGCAATGACACAGAGGTTAACTCACATTTTGGAACAGCACTGCACAGAGGCTCCCAAACGCTATTGATTTCTGAATAAATGGATATTTGGCCGTTTTTCTGGCATTAAAAAACATTTTTGGCCTGGAGGGGATTCTCATTGACCTGGTGGCTCGCCAGGCCTGTACAATTATAGGGGAAACACTAGACTTGAATTTATTTGTATATATATCCAGTAGCATTAACATGATGGTTTTCCATGATTTTTGGTGTGAATAACCATTTTATTCAGTCTTTAAGCTCCTTTACTTTGGCTTTCTCATTTCAGTTTGGCCAATACATATTTAACATCCTTTAAACCCAACATTATTCTTATTAATGGATTACTACTGATCTATAAAGCATAATTACATGATTTATTCATAACTGATAAAGCCATTCATTACAATTTATAAAACCTTTTATAAAGCATACCATTCCAGCATTTAAATGATTAATGAATGGGAAATGGGATTGATAATGGGTGAGCATTTTCCTTACAATAAGGTCTCCATTTCTGCCTCAGAGCCTATAGCAACCCATTTTGTGTGTAAATAAAAACACACTCTGCAGACTTCACTATCAGAGTTGCAAGTTATTTATCATCAGTGCAGCAGCTTCAGGCTATACATCATGGCAACATCGCAGATTAGAGCTTCAACTCCCTGGTTTTCTAAGTTTGGGAGGGATTTACACTGGGAGAGAGAGAGAGAGAGAGAGAGATATATCTCATGAATCTTTGCTGACATTTCTCCTCAGTGCTGCTGCTTCCTTCCTGTTTTCTACGCTGTTTGGATTCGTCGTTTCGGTGTCCTTTTGAGGTAAATAGCTGGCATGCATTAGTATTTTTGAACCCCATTCACAAAATGTCACACGCAACACATAATATCATCACATCTGAGAAAAAAAAAACATACCCCATGACTGACCTTTGCAGAACACACATATTGTTAAAAGTCATAGAAGTATTATTTAAACAATGCCAATAGAGACATGTTAATACGAGTGAGTCTGGAGATCACGCAGGGCTGGAAGGTCATCCCACGTGTGTGTGTTTGTGATGTAAAGATTATTATTTTCAAGGCGTAGTGAGCCCTTTCCAAGATTTCCTAAAAATAAACAAAACCTCAAATCACCACCCACACAAGCACACACAACCCCATCTCTCTCCAAAATACCACCTGTCATTTCAGAGATGCTTTTATCTAAAGTGCCATACAAAGCAACAACACCATGGGTAAATACGTATGTGTTTTAATATCAGTGAACCATGAGGGAAGAAAACCTCTAACCCTGCCAGGATTTCTCTCGCTCTCACACACCCATCTGTGCTTCTATATTTGTGAGGAGCCTAATTGACATATATCTCCAGATTTAAACATCACAGCCTTATGCCTTATCCCAGCACTAACATGGACATAATTCTAACCTAAATCCAAGTCTTAGGGGAGCAAGCGACTGGGCTAACCTCGTTGTGGTGGACTCAATGGAGGCAGTGGCTTTTCGTCTTCCTCAACCTTTTTAAAATAACATTAAAAAACTTTGTTTAGCCATTGTTGTAGCATTAGCATTACATTGCTTGAAAAGCCAGCTAGCTAGTTGGCTGAAGGCAGTTCAGGAAGGTCTGCGTGTTACAACCAGAGCAACCAATTACACTCCAGAGACTTCCTACAACTTGTACTTGTTCAGTTTTAACCAGAACACAAATTCAACACACAGCAAGTCAATAATAAATCAAGTGTATATTTATTTATTTCCTGATATATATATCTAAATATATATATATATATATATATATGTTTTACAAAATGTATTTTGATCAAACTTGGCTGGGTGGGCGAGTGAGTAATGTTGGTGGGCCAGTACCGCCCAAGCCCATTTCTGGCTTTGCTCCTGTGGCAAACATCCTCTCACTCAAAAAAGAAATGACGACTAGCCAAAATCCCTTTCCAAAAATGCCTTTTGAAGAAAAACTCATGTGTTGCCAAGATGTCTTCTTACTTTTCCAAAAACAAATTGTGCCTGGCCAAAACTTTGAAGTGCGGTTCAGCCAAATGTTCCGACTTTCTAAAGATGTCATTTCAAGAAATTGGGAGTGGTTAAGATGTCCCCCCACTTTCCAAAGACAAACCATATGTCCTCACTTTCAGAATAGCACCCATTGAAGAAGTAATCCACTAAAATGTCCTCACTCCCAAGGTCTGAAACTCAAGATCCTCACAAAGATAGAAGGTTACAAGCACATACACACACAGTCCAGGAGTTCACTCGCAATACCTCAAGTGAATAGAAGTTGACTTGTGGCTGATTCGTGTACAAACGCTCCACTAGACCTGTCTCACTGACTTATTTGAAGAATAATGAATGGAGCACAATCAGCCCGGCTGAAACCTGCAAAGACTGAATCCTTCCACGAGTGAGGTGGGTTGTAAGTCTTAAACTTTTGATTTTCAAATGGTTATATTCACATTAACTTTTAACAGCTGTGAAAAAGTTAGAGGAAATCTTCTTGAGAGGAAGTTCTCTAGTAGTGGGCTTTGTGAGAGTGATGACATGCAGGAGGCGGCAGAATGATACCACTTTCAGTTTAATAGCAGTTTAATTGACTTAAAATCCAACTGAAGTCACATTTAATCATGCCTCTTTGCAGTCAAAAATAATGTCAACATGTTTTTTTCAATGTATTGTAATAGTTTTGTACTATTAAAATGAAGAAAAAAGGTATTTTTGGAAATATCATAAATGCTCCTTTTTGTGTGTCTGTGTTTGATTGTCTCTGTTCTGTACAGTGTAACACCGGTAGCCTGCTAGCTGCTGTCAAAGTAAACTACTGTAGCTACAAGTCATGGACAGACAGCGTGTCACTAACAGGGATTTTGAAGAAAAACTATCAAACCTGCATCTAACGGGTCCATTTAATGTGCTGCAGCTACACAGCTAATTAGCTATCTATCCTGCTAACTGAAATTAGCGGTGCACTTTTCCTCTGTGAATGTTTGTTTAGCGGCTCGTTTAACAAGCTAAGGTGCAGGACAAGACGTGTTCATATTGGTAGGTTAAATGAGAGGGAGACTTTAGCAGGAAAGGGTTGTTGTTCAGCATCTGTGGCTCTTGTGTAGCAGGATGCTATCAGGTTCAGTGTGACTGTCTGTTCTGCCTATGATAGAACACCATGTTATCACTTTATGCAAGATTTCAATTCAGACTTTATTAAGGACACAGCTCATGGGAGGTCCATAGAACAATAAAATTCAATGTAACTAGTATCTGCCCTCACAAATGAATGAAAAGGTAAGAAATTTCCACTTTAAAATTAGTGGAAACAATGTATGTATGTCAAAGTTGGTTGATAATTTGGCCGTTGCCATTCCAACCGTGGCAATAATCCTTCCTCTTAGCCCGTGTTCAGCTTGGGGGGCCTTTTGTTTTTGCTCACATGAGGGAAATATGTGAATCTAGAAGCTGGTGCAAGAATTTTCCATTTCTTTGGTACTTTTCCATTTCTTTGACACATCAAACAGCAAACAGCTAAAGATCAAAGCGATGGCTTCTTTACAGAGTAACATTTTATAATCAAACTTTGGTCAAACACAAAGAAATCAGAGTAGTTCATAGCCTCAGTTGACCAGAATGCACTGCTGCCACAAGACATGTTGTGTTTTGATTTCTCTGTCAGTCACCGAGATGAAAATGGAATTTGTCAAGCTGCTGTTGTGGGGTGACACTGACTGATGTGACAAAGTGTTCCTGCAGCCAAACATGTCATAGACAAAGAACATGTGCTCTGATTTCAGGCATATTCCACGTGTCCCCCAAAGCACCATCAACAGATAGCCAGTGGAGGACTCTGGACACCTATAAATATCTGACAAATGTGTCAGACATGTTGAAATCAGATGTCAATACTACTATTCTCCGGTCTTTTCCAACAAGTTAACATTAGTGTTCCTGATGTGTTCTTGTATCTCAAAAAAAGTGTTTGTTTTTTTTAAATAATGTCACGACAACATGAATCTGAGATAAGAACACATTATTTTGCAGTTATAGGTGCTGATTAAAATGAATGATCACACAATGCCAAAAATAAAAGCAGACATGGTGTTCATGGAGATAGATGACAAATTTCAGTTAGTAGTAAGTTAATAAGTTCAGTGGATACCAGTGAAAAGACACAAGAAAAAACATTCAACACTACTTGTATGCCTGGAAAAAAGACAGTAGTAATGTAAATGATACATGATTTGTAGTAAATGGACCAAAAGTGCAAAAATATAGCTATGGTCATTTAATAATAATAATAATAATAATAATAATAATAATACTTTCTTTATAGGGCACTTTTCATGCAAGAAATGTAGCTCAAAGTGCTTTACAAAAAAAATGCAAAAATGCAATGAAAGTAAACAACAGAGACCAGTAAGAATAATTCAAAATGAGAGAAGTAGCAAAAATTGAATAAGAATAACATTAATTAAACACCAGATTAAGCCTACATCCCTCATAGCTCTTGGGAGAGTATTCCATCATTTTGGAGCATAGTTTAAAAAAAGCTGCGCTGCCTATTTTCTTGTATGTATGTAAAAACCCAGCAGAAGAAGATCTGAGAGCTTGAGAGGGATTATAAAAACAACAGGAAGTCTGCAATGTAGGCTAGTCCCAAACCATTCAGAGCTTTAAAAGCAAGTAAAATAACCTTAAAACTGATTCTAAAAGATACTGGGAGCCGACGGAGTGTAACTAAAACCGGGGTATTATGCTTCCTTGGTTTGGTTAAAAGTCTATCAGCACTGTCCTGAATAAATTGAAATTTTTCAATTGACTGCTTCAGAAGACCAGTAAAAAGAGCCTAGTAATAATCTAATCTACTACAAATAAAAGCATGGCTATGTTTTTCAGCATCTTTATAGGATAGAAACAGCTGTACTTTGGTGATGTTTCTTAAGTGATAGAAAGCTGTTTTGATCACTTTCTTTATGTGCGAGGTAAGATTTAATTCTGAACCTGGAACAATGCCCATGCATGTTACTTCTGATTTAATCTTAGGAGCCAGATGCAGAAGTTTGCACGAGAGCACATCGATATTAGCTTGTGGGCCAACTAAAAGTATTTCAGTGTTATCTTCATTTAGTTTCAAGAAGTTATTGCTCATTTTTAACTGCTGCCATCACAGTAGTCAGGGAACACAGGGCGTTGTCTTTGTCAGACTTGAGCGAAATATACAGCAGTGTGTAATCTGCATAACTATGAAAATTAAGTTTATATTACCTAGAAGGAGCATATATAGTGAAAAAAAGAGTGGACCAAAACAGCTTCCCTGAGAAACACTGAAAGGGAATTTTTCTTCCTTAGATAAGATCAGAACCAGTTTAAAACAGTTCTGGAGAGCCCAACCCAGTTCTCAAGGCGATCTATAAGGATATCAAGGTCAATTGTGTCAAATGCAGCACTTTAATCCAAAAGAACCAGAACAGAGACCTTACTGGCATCAGTGCTAATTCTGAGGTCACTGACAACTTTAACAAGGGCTATCTGTCTCTGTGCTGTGGTTAGCTCTGAAACCTGATTGAAACATTTCAAAAACGTGTTCATCCAAAAATAATCAAATTGGTTAAAAACAACAACTTTTTCATGTACCTTACCTAAAAAAAAGAAAGATTTGATATAGGTCTATAATTACTTAATTCACTGTCAAGGTTTGGCTTTTTCAATAGGGGCTTTACAGCTGGAGTTTTGAAGGCTTCAGGAAAAATTCCAGTTTCAATGGATGTGTCAATAACATCTCTGACAGAGTAAAAAAAACATGATTAAAACAATTTTTAAACATCGCCTGTGGACAGGGTCGAGGCAACATGTAATAGATTTACTATCTTTACAATCTTGCAGAGTTCATGGTCTGAAATTGTTGCGAATTTTGACATGACTACCCTTTTTTCTTTAGGTTGACTATCATAATTGTGAGGATTTGCAACCATTTCTGCTCTAATAGAAGACACATGATTCGTTAAGAATATTGCAAATTCCTCACATTTAAAGCTGACATTGATACTCACACAACTGATCCTGATTGTAGCTTTTCATTCCTTGGTCAGTCTGTTCATATAGATATGAAAGCAATGCATAATAGTTTCCTAACAGCAAGGACACCAAACTTTATTGGACTTGTGTTGCTAGGAAACAGCTTGGGTCCAAACTTTACTGAGTCCAATGGCTGATATCATGGATGTATAAAGTGAGCTACAGCTGTGTCTCTCAGGTACTTACTCTCCTAAATCTTCAACCAGCTAAATACTAAAAAAAGACTTCAATCATTTTAACTTTGTTTTGCAAAAAAGCACTTTTCTTGAATGCTTACATTCTCCAACCCTCTCGAACAACAAATAGAGTACTTTCTTAATCCCAGAGGGAAATTAATTTTACAGCAGCCACTTAACATATATCACAAAATACAAAAACAATGAAGTAAGTGAGGTAAAGTCTCAATTATATACAATAACTAAATAGACTAACTCAATATAAAAAGAAATAGAATAAATACAAATAGAATAGATATAGAAATGCATCTTTTAACCCATAAGAACCCAGACCCATTTCTCCTTAACGGAAAATTATGGGGAATATAAAACAGACCAAATGGACCACAAGGAACACATTTCTGATTTTTTATTTTTTTTAATTCTACCTTCAGTGTCAAAGATCTATAATGTAACATATATGTCATAACGATATTTTCCTTACTTGTTTTATAATCAATTTGTTGAAGAAATGTGGTCAGAACAGGTTAGATGTAATACAGGACGTCTTATTAAAGCATCAGGATTGTTAAATGGGTTGAAACCTACCTTTAGTAACAAAAAATAACCTTTTTAAAATCAGCTAGTTCTGTCACATTTACTGACCAGGCACACCGCCATTTTGGAAGTGATGTCATGGATACACAGATTCACACATTGTCACATGACTACACCAGGATGTTCAGTAGATGTCACTTAGGGACTTCATGAGTTAAAATCAAGGATAAAAGCTGTATAAGGAATTTCCCAGAACATTGAAAGGGTTGGTGACACCTGTGTCGCCATGGGTTCTTATGGGTTAAGAAGGTTTTGCTTCATAATGACCTGTCATACAGGCAAAGTGGATGTCCTGTGGTTTGCGTATTAACACTTCCCAACTAAAAATACCGTAACTGCAAGTTTTCACAAATGGTAAGTTTCACAGATGTAGCCTAGATGGCGCTCGCTGTTGCCCCAAAGGCATGTTGAAGTTTGAAACTGCCATCAGTTTCCACACAGAGACACTTTAGAGGAAGTGGTTTCGGTCTGGTCACGGATCAATTCTGGAGCGGTTCGTTAGTGGTGGGAACGTGATGTGACTTCCATCTGACCAACTTCAAGGCCGAGAGCTTGAGCTAAACGGCCTTTGTAGCCATGTGCACTTTGCATGCTGGGATGAGGGTGAGGGAAATCAATAGTTCTATTAGCTAGCCGGAGAATGAATCGAGATCCGACCTGGACTAACAATGAAGTACGTTGTCTTCTTGTCTTTCTGTGACAAGAAACTGAACCAAGGAGAAACCCCAACAAGTTAACAACTCATCCAGAACAAATGGTTTAGATTATGTTTGAAAACGACCTGGTTTTCTTCAGCCTTATTAGTTATGACATTATAGTTTTCAGGGGCGGCATATCTCCTAAAATCTCCTTTTGTCTGACGTCTGTGCCCAACTTGAGGGAACCTTCAAATGACACTCCACGATGGGAAAGAATTTCATCTGATAATTCTCTGAGCACATGAATGCACATTAAGAGCATAAGAAATGAGAGGTAGCAATGGATTTGAAGAAAAAAAGCACAGATGGAGTACAAATACTTTGTGATTCAGAAGGTTGGGGGATAAGAAAAGAGGATAGATAAGAGAAATGACATCTATTTACTTATTTAGTTAGTGGGCTCCTCTGAGATTAAGAAGCTCTTTTCAAAAAGGAGAGCTGGCCAAGAAAACAGCAACAATATAAGTCGAGCTGTGTCCAGTGGGAACTTCCCCTTAAAAATGCTGCTTTCCCTTTATCATTGTTTACTGCGGAGAGAGGAGTGTGACAGAGAAAGTCTTGCAAAGTTCTCACCATCGAAAACCAATCCCTTCCACCTTTACTCTTTGATGGGAAGCGATCTTTTTTCCACCTGATTGAAGAGGTAATGAAGAATAAAGAACCTCAGCACACCAGAGATGGCTTCAGAGCAAAGGAAAGCTAATGCATAGCTGTGGTTAAAAGCTTCTGGACTGCTGACCAACACTCACTGTTTAGTGCTTACGTAATCATGTGCAGGATCAGGATTTTCTCATCCTGAAATATTCAAGAGAATATTTAACAAGCTTAGTGGCCTTGGCCTGTTGAAGAATTCATAAATCAGTGAAGATCAAGGTCAATACAACTCTGATTATTATTATTATTGTGTATCTGCTTTATACATTGATAGGATGCAGTGATGGAGACGTGATTAGATGTAACTAAAATAAATACAGAAACTGAATTATAATTGATTATCACATTAAATCAGCAACTATTTTGATAATAAAATAATCATCTCTGCCATTTTTCAAGCAAAAAGGACAAATATTTTTCTGGCTTCAGCTTCTTAAATGTGAGGATTTGCTGCATTTCTTTGTCATGTGACAGTAAAATCTGGACTGTTGGTCAGACAAAACAAGCTAATTGAAAACCGCTCATTACATTTTATAGACTAAATGATTAATGAAGAAAATAATTGATTAATTGATGATGGAAATAAATCATTAGATACAGCCCTAGTAAATATATGATAGACTTGATCTGCACATACAAATGTCCTGCTGCCAATGATAAGAACTCTCATCTGCCAGATGTTGAATCAGACAGAACCGATCAGATCTGCATGGATTAATTACCAGCCCATCTCTAGCACAAGAGTCCAAGTTGTGTGCTTACATCTTTTTCCTCTTTCTGTGTCTCTACTTTCGTCTTCCTTGTTCTTTCTTTTCAGTACTGAGACTTCTTTCTCCCACTGGCCTCATTCCAGACAACTCAGATGTTGATCTTCTTTCTCCAGGAGACTTAGACTCACCTCTTGTTTCTTCATCTGTATGGATGGTATTCTTGAGTTTTGTGGTCCGTCTGTCTTGTATAATGTCTTCGCTGTTTACTGTTGTTGTCTCTTAAAGTTCTTCCTTATCTGAACTAAGGGTCTGGGGATAGAAGGTGTTGTATGTTGTACAGATTGTAAAGCCCTTCATGGTAAATTTGGGATTTTGGGTGAAATAAAGAAATTTGACTTAACACTGCCAGCATTTGATGTAACCAAAAGAATTAGATTTCAGAATTGACCCCTGAAGCACTCCACATGACACACTGTCACCAACCAATGTGCTGAAATTCATGGTTTGAAATTTTGACTTGCAGGTCGACACAGAGCACAGTGTGGCCGTCTTGAATTTTGTTGATGTGCGGCTGACATGATGGAACCAGCGCTGACTTTGTGTTACAGCAGTCGGACTTATTCTCTGTGGTCAGACTTTATCAGAACTGGCTGGTGGTAATTTCACACCCTGTAAACAGAACAGAGCACACACCTGTAGGCAATTCCCCTTCCTCCAACCCAAGAAGAAGTGCTTTTTTTCCCCCCACACACACACAGACTATATATCCATCCAACAATGGCTCATTGGCCGTAACTATTACTAAAACAGTTTAGTTGTGCTGCAGTGGAAACTATAACTAAAACAGTTTAGTTGTGCCGCAGTGGAGACTATTACTAAAACAGTTTAGTTTTGCTGCAGTGGAAAAAGAAAAGAACATTTCTGTTTCCTGCGAGGAGCCAGGACACCTGCTGACAGCTGTTTTATGCTGATTTATGGTCTAACTGTATATAAAGTAGTTGAAACTAGCTCCACCTCCAGCAGCTACAACAGTAACATGCTGCTCTAACACTGATGCTTCAGTATTAACAATCTGATGATGTCATGTAATATATGGGAAAATATAAAGCCACGTTAAAAGCCCATGTCACTGAGAATTGCAGCTGCCTTATCTGAGCTTGATTTAGTGTCTTCCTTATGTTTCTGATGTGTGTATCCTTATCTGTTGTGTTCTAGTTCTGTTTAAACTGTAACTGGTGTGCTGTCTTGTCTCTTTTCTCCCTCAGAAAAGAGATTTCAATCTCAAGGGACTTCCTGGTTAAATAAAAAAAAAACCCCAAAAACATTCAGAGGGAACAAACCACTACTTTAACTTTCATACTTTTTAACTACATTTTTCTCTCTCAGAACTGGTTCTTGCGACGTGACCACATCAGAAATCAAATGTTTTTTTATTGTTGTTCTGAACGGCTTCACTCAAAGGTGGAGAGAGGGGGGTGGGGGGGACGGAGAGACGTGGTATCATTGCACGGCACATATTTTAATAATAGTGTTGCACTCGGTCACTGTTTGTCATTTTGACAGCAGTGACACTACCAGGATAACCAGGCTACCTTGCATACACCCATGAGCATAACACTGTTAAGTGTTGCACTGCCAAAACGTTCTGGGTGGAACTCACGCTCTACAATTATTGTTCTGCACGTTGGATTAAGTGGATTATTAAACTATTTTGACAGTAATTGTTTGGGTCACGACTGCACGCACTGAACCACAACATCCATACTGCGACAGTTCGGGATGAATACACGTACCATTACACTCCTAATACTATATATTTGTAGTGGTTTATAAAAGATATGAACACGCATAACATGTTTGTTCAGTCACTGGGAGAGAAGTGGGGTGATCATTCCTCCACACACCTGAATGGACATGCTTCATACTTTATATGAAGGTTTGGTTGCTAATCATCAAAGACAGTAAAAACTGTGTGGATAAAAGTTCATTTATAAAAGTTAAGAATACAGCACAGAAAATCATGAATGTTTTTAAACTATTTCAACTTGGGAATTGAAAAACAGGCCAACACAAAACATCTTTACATTTATTTTTTCTTCCATGTTCCAGGTGTAAACTGAGAAAGAAGAAAAGAAAAAGAAAATATTAGACAATATGAAACACTCTTCTTGTAGAATATTCAATAAGCTCCAACAACTAAGTCAGTCATGTACCCGTCTCAGCTTTAAAAGAATCAACTTTTTCAAAAGCCACAAAGCAACACCAGTGGTCTTAAAATAAATCACAATAATATTATGTCTCACTGTTCCGCACAACAGTTTTGAACAAGTACGTTTGTGTCTGGCATGACAGGAAATACAAATCAAATCTGAAAAATACAGTTATACATCAGAGACTCTCAGGTGTTCTTTACCCCAAAACAAATTACTTGTTCTTCGAAATGTGAGTGCCATTTCAGAAAAGGGGAAGAAAAAAAAAAGGCTCAAAACAAGAAATTGAAACTGAGGAAAAACATGATATTTGAGGATATCATGCAGGTGTTGGAGTGGTGAAAAAGATAGGAGGGGTTTTAAAAATTTAAATTAGAGACAGAAAACCTGAAACAAGAGAAAGATTAAAAACAGAGGTAGGAGGCAGCTGAATTTTGTGCCAAAACTTGTTCCAATTTTATGTGTCCTTGCGTGTTGTTACCAATTAACTAAACCTAACTGAAAATGCATGAATATTTCTCCTGCTCCTCAAACCAATGACAAAACACTGAAATGTCTGCAAGTGACAGATGTTTCCTCTGTGTCACTCCACATTGTATCAGGTTAGCACTAAGATGGTCTGGGATTATGAATTATTTATGGCTGATATTTTAGACTGTTTTGAGTCAGTATGTTCTACTTCAACTTCTTCTTCAAAAAAAGATCAATCCAATTACCTCTGCAGAGGAAGTTATGTTTTCTGACCTGGTCAAGATAAAAATCGGTAAAAACCAACTTGTTTGTCAGTTTTCCTACTACATTTTCCAGTTGTTAAATCGTTGCAAGTTGTTTTAACATTTCCTAAAACACATTTGGGAGAGACAGCAGAGAAAGGACAGACAGGAGAGGGCAAAAGTATGAAGCAGGACGAGTAAGAATGTGTTGTGGAGACCCTTCGTTTGGTAGATGCATGTATAGTCTAAACAGAAGAGAGAAAGGAAGGAGGAAGCAGATAAGAGGCACCAGAGAGAGAGTTTGATTTGGAGGAGAAAGAGGTGGGCAGCATGTCTACATAAACTGATGATTAATAGCTTAATTAGCTTCTGTTATTCAATTAATGAGCGCTAATGAAATCCTGCAGACAGAGACATGATACCGTTAAAGAAGAAAATCACTTGCCTTGTTTGCTCATTTTTCATCTGGACCACGGCAGGCTAATATATAAATGCACACATACACACACACTCTCTCATACACAATTAGACTTACAGGACATGTATGCACAAACACAACATCCAACACACAGAACACATGATCTGTCTTTCTGTGCCTTACATGAACACTCTCTGGCATACACTTAAAACATACTTCCTGTTCATTAGTGCCTGGTAGAGGGACAATTCCACAACATTAGAGAGAGAGAGAGCAAGCCTCATGGATGGAAATCCGTGCAATCCAAATGAGCTGACCTCCTTTATGGAGTAATGAGAGCTGCTCTCTCCACAAAGAAACAGATGTCCATTAGTGCATTACTAAAAGGAGAGTTATTAAGATCATTAAGACCAATTAGTGCTAATGTCCAGATGAGTAGTTGGCAACTTCATACATTGACTAATAGTACTGAGGTGAGAGAAAAGGACAAAGAGAAAAAAAAACTGTGTTGTGCAAAGTCTGGCTCCCGGCCCATAAGAGACACTGGAAGATAACAGGAGTTAACAGCAGAACAGAGAGGAGGAACATTATGCTTTTCATCAACATCACAGCTGTTTTTTATCCATATTTTAGGCCAGCGACTGCATCCTAAGAGAAAAACGTGCTCTATTTGGAGGATAATTCCTGGCTTTGTGCATGAGGGTATTGTCATGTTGAAACGGGAAAGTGTTCATTCTCAGTGGGATTGGCTGCCATTTCGAACAATCATTTGAGTCGATGTTAAATGCAAATGTTATGGAAAACTACAGCATATTACAATGTGAAGTTGACTGTCATAGTTCCAGCCATCGTTTCTATCCATATCTCTACTCAAAGTGATTGTTGAGATTTTGGCAGAAGGAGACTAAAAATAGATTCAACAGGGAAACAGAGTACATTATACCCCCAAGTTAAGTCAAAATTATATGGAAGATAATATGCTAAATGCTAAAACTGCTCCACTCTATTCAGATTGGCCAGCTTTTCGTAAGCCTGCCGAGGGGCAGCTGTATCAGAGTCGTTGTCATGAAGAGTAGCAGGAATGGATTCAAATACAGAGACGGCAGGCTCAGTGAAGCTGAAGAAACTTCTTTATTAGAGACTTAAGCAGGCCAAAAACAAATCTGGCAGGTTCAAAGCAAACACTGAACAACGTAAAGCTGAGCAAACTTGAATATATAACAAAGGATCCAACAAAGACTGAACAGAAAACCAGGACTTAAAAACAAACTGAACTAACGAGGAGATGAGGTACAGGTGGGGAGTTGGGCGGAGAAGCTCAGGACAGGGGAGTGATGTGATGAAACAGGAGAACAAACAGAGAGCCAATAGGCTGAGGGAAACACAGAGAGCAGGGCAGGGCTGATGAGACTGATACAGGGCAGGTGTGAAGGTAAGAACAGGCTGGGGAGGAGTGCAGGATCACAGAAGGGAAACACAAAGCAGAAAACTCAAAACCCAGAAGACACTTAATAACTAAGAATGAGTAAGCTGTGAGTACAGACTGAAATAAAAACAAAGACAGACCAACTAAGCAAGGCAACTTAATATCATGCCAGATAGTCTTTTAGGGAAACAACTCAAATCAGTCTTCTCCAACACAGTCCAGTCTTAACATAACAGGGAGAAAGGCTGAGGTCTCTGGTGGAAATGAGGAGAATAGCAACCAAGGGACACAGAGCCGTACTGTGACTGAAAACTTAAAAGGCTCAATAACCATAATAATAATAATAATAATGATAATAATACTGGAATTAAACAGACAAACAGTGTGAACACAGGAACCCAAAGGGACAAAAACACAAAAAGTCCAAAAACCATGAGTCCATGACAGTTGTGTTAAGTTACTGCCGATGAAAACCCAGCATTTCCTACTTTGCTGCTTCATATTAAAATTTTTAAATGACTTAATAACAGGAGACTTTTGTTGTGAAGGATTTACAAGAAATGAAACATGTTCCTCACCAAATTAGCAAAGCATTGTTAGCAGGGCTAAAAACTGGTCAACATAACATATTGACATATTCGGAGCTCTTTGTTCAGCAGATCAGTTAGAAATAATGCAGGGGAGTCACGTGGGACCGCTGACCAAGATGGTCGCCTAAGGCTGATCTCCCGAGGACTCAACGAATTTCGTCCTAATTTGATGGAAATATCCACTACATGAGGAATAACACTGAGTGAAAAGGTGAAAAAGCGTTGTGCAAGTAACTTGGCCCACGGTAAAATCATATGATTAAACCATGGAGATGACAGCGTCGAGCTCCAAACCAAGGTCTGCTAAACAAGGCATTAGCTAGGCTAATATGGCTAGTGGCACACCAGCTAACAAGACAGCATCCTCCACAATGGAAGCTAGCACACCAGCCATCGCTATATATGTGCTGACAGAGCTTCAAGAGACTCTCCAAAAGGCCATACAGGAAATGTCTCAATTTAGCAATATCCTTAAGGACCTGCAGTCTGATGTTTCATCTGTTAAGTCATCAAATAAAACAGAGAGCAAAACAATGTGAAGACCTGCAGAGAGCTATGCAGGATGTTGCTAACAGAGACAGACGTCTCTACCTCCACCTGGTTGGCCTTAAGGAGAAGCTGGAGAGTGTTGCGCAGTGGGAAAATGTGAGACGGATCATCTCTGATACCCTGGGAATACACCTGGCTGAAAAAGAGCTCCCGCGAGTGCATCACTCTCTGGCACAGACGCCCGACGAG
Organism: Thunnus thynnus; assembly: GCF_963924715.1. Classification (NCBI taxonomy): domain Eukaryota; kingdom Metazoa; phylum Chordata; class Actinopteri; order Scombriformes; family Scombridae; genus Thunnus; species Thunnus thynnus. The sequence continues at coordinate 31,243,140 of NC_089523.1, forward strand.
GGCCACCTACCGAGACCCATTTATCATGTGCTTTCACAGCTACCTGGAGCGGGAACACGTGCTGAATGTGGCGAGAGAGAAATACTGGGAGAAAAGAGACATAAAGTGGCAAGGCAGCAACATTTTGTTTTTTTCCTGACATGACCAAGGAAGTGGTGGAAAAGAGACGAAAGCTTTCTGATGTCAGGAAGACGTCTCATGAGATGGATGTCCGAATCACACTGGCCGACGCTGCGGTGGTACACTTTTCAAGGAAAGGACGGAGGGTGAGTTTCAAGGATTACTGTAAAGCCATGGAACTCATTACAAAAGAAGCAGTACCGGAGTGATTTAGCAGAAGCTATGTTAAGAAGATGGACAAACTCTGTTACTCCAAATATAACCCAGCACCTTTATAGACACTTGATAATCCTTGTAAGACAGTGGATTTGTATTTGAACTATGGATGGGCACTTGTTGGACATACAGGAACCTAGGGAATAATCTATAGATGGATAGCTTTGATTTGGATGTTTACCACTGTAAAGCTGTTTTGATGCTTGATATATTTTGGTTTTGATTGTTGAGTATTTTGGTTGAAGGTAAACTGTAGTTAATTGACAAACTGACAGGCATCCATAGCACTTTTTGGGCATTTTATTTTTTTCTCTCTTTTTTCTTCTGATCTATGAAGCTAAAACATTTTTTGTTTAACTACCTCTTTCTAATAGGGCTGAAGCTGGGATAACCCAATGCAAATTATGACATGTAGTGTAAATTGTAGTAGTTGAGCAGAGGGGGATTGGGTTTTATTTGTTGTTCATGGTTCATGTTTGTTTTTGTTAAGTTTCAGAGTTGGTTTATTTTATTGTAATAATCAGTTAAGAGCGTGTGCAAGAGCTTGTTGCACACGGAGGAGAATTAATGTGTGTTTCAGTTGGACAGGACACACATAGATTGAGTTAAATCTATTTGTCTTCCACAGTTTAAGGCTCCTATATGTAAAACACAAACAATGGTTTACAAATAAGTATGTAAGGATACTTTCTTGGAATATTAATGGAATAAAAGATACAGTAAAGAGGAGGAAATGTTTAAGTTATCTAAAATCTCAACAGACCGACGTGGCATTTATCCAGGAAACTAACCTGATTGTCTCAGAGGTTAAATTTAATAGACTGGGTTGGGCAGGTGTTCTGTAGCTCATGAATTATTTTTGTGTGTAGATGACATTCTTTGGCTATCCTCAGACCCGACTTTGTCAGCTCCTATTCTTTTGGAAACAATTGAAAAGTTAAATTATATCGTAAAATTAATTCACAAGTCTGAGGTTATGCTGGTGTCCAAGGTGTGTCATCCTGCAGCAGTTACTGCATTCAAATTCAAATGGATACCATCAGGGATGAAGAATCTTGGGATACGACTGAGCACTGACATGAACAATATAATTCAACTTAATATGCTTTCATTGTGTCAGAAAATAAAGAATAACCTAGATAAGTGGAAATAAATCAATCTTATTCTGTGGGGAAAAATCATTACCATTTAACTTGTAGTTGCTCTTAAGTTTAGCCACATATCAATAATGATACCAGTGACAATTTCTATAGAAATTTTCAAGCAATTTACAAGCTCATTTCCGTTTTTGTTGAGTCGTCTGCGTTTAGTGTTCTTTGTTCTCAGTGTTTCCTGTGTCTTTTGAGAGTTTCAATAAATATTATGCATCTGATCCTGCCTGCCTGCCGTCTACCACGTTTGGGTCCACCTGCTCCTCTCACTTCCTGACATGGTTCAAACCTCGGATGGACACAAATAGAAAAGAAAGCTATTTGCCCCATTCAAACCAGTCATGACCTTGTTGCAGAATGCTGTGGTTAGTTTGATTGTTGAGGAGAGGAATCCAATCTTGCACGATCTAGAGTAGTGTGGGCGAAGGTATCCCGATTCAGACAAGAATACTCCTCTATTTGGAATAATCCATCTATTAAAATAGGAAAGAAACCTTGTTTGTGGAAATCCTGGCTGGAGGGGAATTTGAATAAGATTGGAGACCTGGATAAAGATAGGGAGTTTTTGTCATTTCAAGAGATTAGTGAACATTTTGGTCTGAAAGAGAAGGGGGATTTTTGGCGTTACCTTCAGTTAAGAAGTAGCATCAAAGCCAAAGGCATCAAACCAGGCGAAGGGGGAAAAAATATATTTTTGAGTTACCTAGATTTGATTTGAGATTTGATTCAGCCTCAGTCCTCTACAATATGGTTGCAGATGCTCAATGCTGAAAGTATGAAAACTTAAGACTTGTAACATTGAGGAAGCTACATAGAAAGACATAGTAACAAATACAGAATGGTCATTAGGGATGTTCATGGTAAATTTACACATTATAAGATTATTCATAGGTACTATTATATACCAGTAAGACTCCATAAAATGGGCTTAATACAGAACAATTTATGCTGGAAATGTAATATAGAGGGCGGTACCTTCTTACATTCATTGTGGGAATGTTGTTTGGTTTTTCCTTTCTGGAAAGATGTTATTGGAAAATTGGGTGAATGGTTTGAAAAGTCCTTAACAGAAACTCTCCAGTTTTGTTCACTGGGAGATAAATCAGAATCACCACCAGGGATATCTAAAGCAGAATATGGTTCAGCACTGACAGGTTTCATCACTCCAGCTGTAATTATTCTTCTGGAGTCAGACTCAACCAGAATTTACTGACTGGGTTAAGCTGATAACTGATAATGTCTCCTTTGAACTGATGATGGCTAGGTTAAATAGTTTTGAATGAATAAAAGATGGAAATAGGTGCCTATAACATGTAAGGGGAGGAAGTCTACTATTTTATTTAACACCCTTCTCAGCATGACTACCACCAAAACAGTGGAAAAATGCCATAATCTTAGCGGAGCGGAGCAGTAAACTCATGTGCCCTATGTAGAGCAGATGGTCATATAAAGAAATCCGTCATGAGCCGACGTCGTCTCAGGCTGAAAGTAGAAAAAAAACTTTGGAAACCGAGTGTTCAGAGCAGTCTGAAACCGGTGCTTTTTGCTTACAGGGATTACTTCTACATATGTTTATCTCATTATTTGACATATTGGCCACGTTTAATGTGAACATCTGACATTGTAACATTATATATATAAATATATATGACTGAAAATAAGGAAAAGCATAATAGTTCCCCTTTAAGTGTTGACATTGAAAAAACAAAATCTGAGCTGAAAAAAGAAACATTGGCATTAAAACACTTGTAATGAAAAAAAGTTGTACTGGCACTGAAAAATAAAACGCAGTCATCACTTATTATCTTATTTCACTTTAATATTTTTTGAATTCTGATGTTTTTTTCAATGACGATCTTCAGATTTTTTTGTTGTCGTTCTTTTTAACCTTACAGTTTTTTTTTTATGCTGACAGTTTTTTTCCAGTGACAGTTGTTTTCGGTGTCAACTTTGTGTCACTGTGATTTTCATACAATTTGCATACTACTAAGAAAAGGTCACTGGTCTCTTCCTGACCCACTGTCCGCCACGAAGCCTTTGGATGCCTGGTTGCCAAGTGCTTGCTCATGGGGGAATGTTGGGTCTCAGTACGGTCTTAACCTGCTCTATGTGAAAAGTGCCTTGAGATAACTTTTATTATGATTTGGCGCTTTATAAATAAAATTGAATTGAATTGGGGGGAAAAAACCCCAAAAAACTGGCACAACCGTACACCTTCAGGCTTCCATGTTATTGCAACAGGATCAAAACACTGATATCATCTGTTTGTTGCTAATATTATTACAATGGATGTGCATGAGTTGTGTTAGGAGTTAGCTAGCATTAGTGTCTATCCTGTCTCTGTAAACAAACGTGTATCTAAGTTACTGTAACATTAGAGCCTGCAGGAAACAAACAGGCTGTACCTTTCTGTATGTTAGTAACAGAGATGCCAAGACAAACTACAGTCTGTTTGAAGTTCAACTTTCCAGTTGGTGACCCCAGTGACCTAATTAGGAGTCATAATTTTGTTTTGCTGTTTGAGTAGAAATTCAGGCCAACATGTGTTGTTTTTGTCATTTCTGAAAAAAAAGGAAAAAATCCTGCTGAGTTTTTATTAGTTTGTGTCTTTATTGCATAGCAGACAACAACTGTAAGACATAAGACCAGAAAACACACACACACACACACACACACACACACTCTAATCACGTTATATAGCTGTGTATGTTGCATGACTGTCAGGAGGCAGGCACCAGACAGTACACCCACACACGCACACTAACTTAGTTATGAAGTACAACCTGCTGCAGTGTGTGTGTGTGTGTGTGTGTGTGCGTGTGTGTGTGTGTAGTATGATTATTGAGCTGAGGCAGATAGACACTTCACACTTTGTAACACACTAAACTGTAGGTAATTGAGCCACAGCGTACGCACACACACACACACACACACACACACACAGTCTAACCTGGTTATGGAGGTGAGCGTGACTGTTGAGTGGAGGTGGGAGACGTGGCTGGCCAGCTTCTCTCAAACTTTATTACTCTGCTTCAGTCATTCACACTCCGTTAGAGAGCGAGAGAGGGAGGAAAGAAAGACAGTTACAGAAACAGAGAGAAGAGGGAGGGGGTGGTTTTTTTTAAATTGAATTGGAGAAGATGCAGAGAGAACAGGGATTTGGGAAGAAAAAGTAGAGGGCCGGGAGAGAAAGATAAATGGTTTAGAGAGAAAAGAAGAGAAAGTGAAGAGAGATGGGCAAAGAGATGTAGAGTAGGAGATGATAAGGAGATAAAAAGGGAGTGTGAGGAGGAAGATTTGAGAAGAATGAGATAGAAAGACCTTTGAATTGAACTGAAAGAGACGCAGAAACCTCCACTGATAAAATGTCAACTCCCCTCCAGCACAGATTTACTGTTTTATCCCTTTTCTTTGGTCAAGGATGAAGAAATCACATTACAGTCTCTAGTTGTGGTAACTCCTTCGACATGATGAGATACTTTATGTTCTGCACTGAGAGTTTACTCAGTAAATCCAACTAGTGTATGCTTATCCCTTCTGTGGGATTATACAATGGCCACAGGTGGAAAGAAGAACACGACGGACCTCATGCAAGATCATTCTTTGTATTATTATCCTGAAACTCTCTGACTTTATCCCGTGAGGTTTGTTTGTACGAGTGTTCCAAGTCTGCACAAATTAGTTGTAATTGGCTCGTTTCAGCCTGATGAATGTCACCTGTTCGTGAGGAGGCGAACGCTCCTGAGATTTCATCATTTGCATCATCAACGTGCCTAAAATGTCCGTATAAGGCAGGCTGTTCCCCTCCGTTTGTAGGCGAGTTTCAGTCACAGAAATGTTCCCAAAGAATCATCACAGAGCTTCAAGTCCTGCTGTCAGAAATCAGTAGACAAAAACAAAAGCAGTGACGTGTCATCAGAGCAGCACTGTACTGTGACAGAAATAAAGAGGGAAACTACTCAAATCTAAAAAAAACTTCTCAGTAAACTGGCAGTCATAATGATGATAATATCAAGAATAGAATATTAATTTTGCATGTTTGTTTTAGTTCTATATATCATTCAAGTTGACAACAGTATCATACTTAAAGTCCAAATTCATTCAGATAAGGATATTATAATTCGGACAAGTCAAACAAGTGTTTCTCCCCTTGCAGAGAATCAACTTGTGTGACAGGTATAATCCCCAAGAGAAAATCCTAAGTACGAGAAAATTGACAAATCCCACAAAATTTCTTAAATCACTCGTGCCTCTTAAGAACAAATATGTTTGTCCGAGTGCTTTTTGCACTTGTGTTACTGGGCTATACATATGAAAATAGACTCAAGGCCCATTGTGTTATTGGTTGATGCTCACCATTTTATGATGTGATTCAGACATTCTGTTTCTAAAACAACAAAGGATGATTGCCACTGTTGGGCACAAAATTACTTGAGATGGTTCTGTTTCACAAAGTGATGACATGACATAACTATTCTCTATTACACTACTACACTAATGTCATTTTAGGTAGTGCTGATGTATGTGCTCATTTTTCTGATAAGCTTGTTTTTAATTAGTTATTTGATGATATAAAAAGGGGGTGTGACGTCATGATTGACAGCTGCAATCAGCCCTCCGTCAGATGCAGCAGACTGCAGCAGGCTCTGAAGAAAGAGACGCTGTTTTCATCTGTGATTCATTACCAGATATAGCTGCTGGTTACCAGCTGGTTTTGGCTGGTTTTGGCTGGTTTACTGAACCTCCATCGTGGCTCCTGCATGTCCCCTATCAGTGTGGATGATGCTGGGTTCATTTCAACGAAGTCTCAGAGTATTTTCAAGACCACAGAGATCAAGTTCAAACTCAACGAAGAGTTCGACGAGACGACTGCAGATGACCGAAAGACCAAGACCATCTTCACTTTTGGACTCGACAGAAGGGGGTGTGTCCTGCCGGCCTTCCCAACTCTACATCCCACAAGCAAGATGGCAACTCCTGGAAACAAGATATTTTGGCTTCACTTTGCATAGCGACAGGAAGTGGGCATGTGTCGTCCATCTTTATATACAGTCAATGGGTCAGACCCATCCAAGAACCAGGTAGACTACTGGGGATTGTTACATAACCCTAACCCACAGTTACATGACAGAAACATCTCCAATGGAACCATTTGGGTTTATTGGCTAGAGAAATGCTACCACAGAGAATATGTTTTTCATCAGACTGGTATAATGTAACACTTGTGTGGATCTAAGTGGTTCCTGTTATCTCCATGGTAATCTGGTGTCGATGCCGCCTGGGCTCTCGCTTTGTCCTCAGCATGTAATCAACATGCGGGTTAATCCAGCTCAGATGGTAATTTGATAGAACAGGTTGAAGCTCTGACTGTGACCTTTACATCCAAACCTATTGTGGGATCTTAATTTGATTTATTTAATTAATCTCCGAGCGCTTGACATGATACGCACATCATTAGCTTTAGACGTTGAGTAATGATAGCGCTCGCTGTCTCTCTTTTCCGTCTTTTTGTCTCCCCATCTGTCGTATCTCTACTTCATCATCTTTTAATTCTCATTTTCCTTCTTGTGTTTGTCTTTTGTCTTCTGGCTTCTCTTATCTTTCTGTCTCTCAGAATAATCAAGACCGCCATCTCTTCCTCTCCGTCACCTCATTTCTTGTGTCAATGTTTTATCTCTGATACCCACTTTGCCTTAGACACATGCACACTGAAACATCATTGAAATACAGCAGCACTGTGTGTGTGTGTGTGTGCACATGAGCAGTGGGTCGTATTCACAGCTGTAGACTCGTCCATTCCATCGACGTCCTCCAGTGCCTGTATGTGTGAGTGTTATCATTAGCCAGTGATCACAGTTTCAAGGGCAACACCCGATAAGTCCATCAACCCCTTCAGTGTGTTTGTGTGTGTTTGTGTTAGCGTTCATTAACTGTAGCGAGTGTGTGAAATGCTTTGGTTTTCAGATAGAGGTTACCCCATTAACCTCCTTTTGTTGTGTCTGGAGAAAGTGTCGCTGAACGCACACACGCTGTTGTTTTGTGTATTTATGAGTTTCTGCAGTGAGAGATTTGAAAGGTACAATAGCAGGAAAAGAAACCTAAAGAACTAAACGGTTCTGCTCTGTTTCTGCACAAATAACACATCATGAAAACCCTTCGGTTTAGCATTCAGGGGTGCAAACTTGTTGCCAAATGGTTTTTACGTCCAACTAGGTCATCCACATAAATTGTGCAGATCTGCAAAAAAAAAAGGTATTTTAGGGGTTGGGGGTGTTTACAACTTATCCAACTCATCAAATATATTTTCAGTGATGACGTACATCAACTCATATTTGTGAGCAAACATTACACCATCATTCTGGTGGCTCTCGTGACGCCTCCTCTGCTGCTTTTTCAACAACTTTTACAGACGTAAGCTGCAGCCTGGAAAACATGTTTGAAGTAAGCAGCCTGTTTTCAAAGTCATGCTTTTGACATTGTGCTTTGGTTGCTTATTGTAATTTTGTTGAATTTGAATAATATATGCTGAACAGTTGATGGCAAAATAAATATATGTGAAGATCTGGCTGTCATGTAATGCTTATATTCTCGTTTATGTTGTCACCTTTTTGGACCCTCACCAGTGTTTTTTTGTTTTTTTCTCTTAGACGAGTTAAATCAGGTTGAAGAAAAAGCTTCAATAATCTTCTCTAGCAAAGACCATCTTCACCACAAACCTTCTGCTCACCACGATCCTCATTCTCAATCACAGTGAACAGACCAACATAAAGCAAAGCAGCAGCACCCGAACCCAGTCTCTTCAATCTACATACAAATAACACGACTTTACACCCACCTCACTGTATATGACATGGGGGAAATGTATGAATGGAAGCATAATTTCCTTTGTGAGTATAATTAAAGCATAATTTGGCCTGATTATGAACAACATGTATGTCTAATCAACAACAACTTTAGAAAAAGAGCTGAGGTTATGTGTAGCTGTTGTGTATAAGGTAAGGATTAGCTTGCACAGAATTAATAAAATAGTGTTGCCATCAGCTAGGTATCCATAAATGTCAGAAGTGGGTGAAAGTTTCACCAGTGTTTGGATTGTGTTTTTTTGTGTTTTTGCAATTTGTTTCAGTTTTTCTGAGGCTAGAAACTAGAGCTACAGAGTCAAGGTCCTGCCACACTACCTGTCCATAATGTAATTACTTTTTTCAGTCACAAGTAGTGTAAGGCATTACAATCTGAAATTCAGTAATTACATCACTGTTGCTAATCGCAGTAACTCTGTTACTTTTACACTTGGGGGTCAGTGTGCTTGCTGTCTTACCGCATTAATGAAGGGTTGATATCAGTTTTGGTCTCTGTGTTCAGCTGACAGACACTCTGGAGGAGGAGGAACGTTGTCTTATCCACATGTTGTGTGTTCTTAGCCGGCTTGCTAACGTTAGCCACAGGTACGTCTACATTCAGAGTCACCTGACGCTAGTTTAGTTCAGAGTTGGAGGAATTGTGCAGCTGAGGTCGGGACTTCTGGAGTGTCGTGTGCATCACTGAGGCTGCTGTTAAACCACAAACATCATTTTCTTTTTTCCACATGTGTTAAATACAAAAGATGCGGCGTATGTACGTGGAGGATTCTTAGATGGAGCTGAAAGCAAAGTAACAAGAATGTAACGTGTTAGTTTTGCTGCTGAGTGATAAGCTTTAAATCAGTAATGTTTAATCATTAATTGATGATGATTTCCAAGTAACTTGCCCAACATCGCTCCTGTTACACATACTTTGTGTTCTCAGTGTAATTCTTCATAAAGAGTTCTTGTCACCTCTTTTCTGAAAAGCTTAAATATGATGAGGCCAACTGTGGCTTTCTGCTCATATGCTAAATTAAACACCTGGCAGAGAAAATCACTGAAACTACATCACTAAATTAAAAATTCCTGTGCTCTTGAGGTAAAAACCGAAGCCTACCTCTCTTGGTAATATCCTGCAGAGACAGGGATATACTCAGGCTTCAGTTTATCAGCTATTGCAGAGGGGCACAGAGGGTAGAGCAGTACAAGGTGTAAATGTCTTGACCTACAAGCAGTTGAATTCATTTTTAAGTGCATCCAAATATCGGCGCATGCACAGAAGAGGCCTCACTGCATCTGACTGAAGGTTTTACAGATAAACAGATGATCCGAGATCATTTTATGGAGCTGAAAATGTTGTTTACGATGCTCAGTCCAGGGTTCATATATATGTGTATGGATTATGTAGATATACTGTATTCGTTCTTGAATAAAAGAAATATCCAACAGCTCTGTGTTCAGCTTGAAATGAAATCTGTTAATTTATAAAAAGATCTCTCATAACATGTTTTTCATCTCAGAACAAACCGTAACGTTTTAATTTTTGCCCTGAAAATAACTCTGATGAACACAGCTAAATATAAATATGCATGCATATTCATAACGTACTCAGGAACAAATGACAGATTTCATATAAGACGCATACAAAATGTACATGACTAATGCATCAGATCTCCCTCATTTATCTATTATATTCTCTTTTTCTGCTCTGTTTGTATCATCGCAGCTGCCTGTCACCTCCCTCATTTGTATTCTCTCTCTCTCTCTCTCTCTCTCTCTCTGGGTTCCCTGTTTTTCTGTCATTTTACCTCAGCCCCCCCATCTCTCTCTCTCTCTCTCCTCATTTCTCTCTCCAGCTTCATATCTTCCTGTCACTCTCAGCTTCCCTGATCCTCTTCCTACTTCCTCTCTCTTTCCATCTCTCTATCTGTCCATCCGACACCTGTTCACTGTGCGTATTTTCTACTCCTACCTCCCCCATGTTTAATATTTCGGTCTCATTTTCATCTCTTCATCCTGTAATTTTCTCAGGCAGTTGTTTACTTTTACTTATTTTCTCTCTATTCCTCCCCTCACTTTCAAATACATAAAAATAAATATAAATATCTCCTCCCCTCTGCTTCCTCTTTCCTCACTGTTTTCCTCCTTCCTCTTTGGTGTGTATACTGCAAAAGTACCCCAGCCACCACTCTCTGTTACATTGTTTGTCCTTATTTATCTGCAACAGATTTCACTACATTTACATTAGCTTTTTGAGATGTAATCTGCTTCTGGATATCTTATCCGGATGAGGTTTAAAAGCTCACAGTGTCCACAGAGATGAGAATGGGATCGAATCTGTCAAGAGAAAACCTGGAGGGGAATCACATTTCAGCCAGTGTCAGCCAGGTGGAAATGCAATTCATCCAGTGTGTATAAGTGGGGAAGTTTCCACCCTAGTGAAAGAAACATCCATCACCACCGCCGAGCCATAGCTAGAGACGTCCTCTGAAGGTGGATGGGTGGTCTGGTAACCTGCCAAAAACTGATGTTACATAACAGAAACCTTTGTGTTTTTTTCACCCAACTCTGTAAACATTACTGTACATTAAAATGACTCAAACATAATCAGTACATAAAATTGAGTCTTACTCTATAAAGATATGGCCATTACACAAACATACACAAAGATATTCTAGACTGCTCTGAAGAGTTAGGCCAGTGTAGCATATGTGATTAGCTAAACATTATTGAATTGTTTGTTGTTTGAATGTTTAATACCAGCTGCGTTATAGAAGATAGGTTTGGTTGGGAGCCCAATGTATATGAATACCAATGTTTTAAAAAGATATATTGAAATAATGCCAGCACCAAAAAATAATTACATAAACACAAAACAGGCCTTTCAGGTTTTGGTCTTTGAGTTCCAAAGAGTTCAGTTAAAGTTCAGAAAAGTTTAATTAATCTTACCACACTTTGTTTGAGTTTGAGTTTGGTTCAGTTAGTATATCCACATATCTTAATCCAAGATCAAAACAAAATCATATAATCCAAGCAATCCATAGTGAGGGTGTCACTGGACGACAGAATAACATGAAGGTGAATCCCATTAAATCAGGAGCAAAGCTCTCTGTAGCTCAGAGTCTGGTGCTGACATTACTTCATATAGTGATATGCTGCCCCCACTTCATGTTCTTAATTGCACCTTGCAAAAGCATAGCATACATTTATTAAGAAAACGTAGGATATGTGTGGTAGCCATTATGCAGACAGGAATGTGTTCAAAAAGAACAATATCTGTGGTCTTCTAGTCTTTTGTGTGTTGTGTGTATGTGTTGGCAGAAGGGGCAATGTAAGCATATTAACTACTACAAACATGAGCATCACATATAGAAACGTAATAACTGCACTCATTGGTTATGGATCCATGAATACTATGGATATAAATATCATCACTGGTTTCTGTATTGGCAGACTGGCAGTACAAAAACCTCGTTTTGTTTATTGACTTTTTCAGACTTTGTAAAATGCTGCAGATGCTGAAACACAAACCACATTTTCCTTGTAAACTGCGTTATTTTTTACAGTGTGGCAGCTCAGGCTGTTTGCCAGCAAATATCTTAATCGTGGCACTCAAACCTTGTGTTGATCTAACTCATTAGCATCATTATTACCCAGCCTGGGGCAAAGAGCTGGCACTCTTCCTCCTCCTTCCCCTCTTCCTCACACCTCTACTCATCTTCCATTCTCTCCGCTATCCTGTCCTCCTCCCCCCTCTCTTCACTCGTGTCCCACTTGGTCATTTAGCACCATTGTTCTTTTTCATCCTTCTTTTGCACGCTGGCAACACAACCTCCCTCCATCTCTCTCTCTGTTTTTTCTCCCTCGTTCCCAAGTTTCCAGGGAGACCTAGAAAGAAAGAAACTGAAGACAGATACAGCGAAAGAAAGAGGGAAAGAGAGATGAAGCAGATGTCTCTATTCCATTAAGAGAGTAATGAGCAGAGCAAGAAGTAGCCTCAACGTGAGTACATACACACACATACACACACACACAGCAGGGATGTGCTGGAGGGTCCGGTTCTACAGAGCAAAGAGACAGCAACACCTGGCTACCTTTCTACGTATCACAAATGATCTCTCCCTCTCCTCTCCTTTCATGTCTTCTCTGCTCGTTTATTCCTTCCCTCCCTTCACTCTCGTCTTTTCAGTCGGTTCTTCCTTTCTTTGTTTTGAACTATTCGCCTTTCGTCTTTTCTCCTCGATGTGGATGTGTCGAGATTTGCCCAGTATCCTTAGGCGTTACATCTATATTGGATGATTCTGCACCTCGCGACTTACCCGTTCAATTCCAAAGTCCAGTGTGAAAGCAGAGAATTGTATGCCTTATGGATGGAAAGAAGGTGTCAGGGTGCTTAATGGATGTGTAGCATGTCCAGCTTTCATGTACAAGACTGGAGTTCGCCTACTGACACAGATCTGCAATTAATGTAACCACAATTAAAGGACAAGTTCACATTTTTTTCATGTCTGTCTTAAAACAACAAACAGGTTTTTCTTGCTGTAATCATCCATCCTGTTCATACTGACCATTAAAAGATTCCTTCAAAACACACTTACAATGTAAGTGATGGTGGCCGAAATCCAGTGTGTCCACACAGTCATTTTGTGCAAAAATGGATTTGACAGTTTAGCTTATTGGTTCAAAGTGGAATAATTGATTGCTGTTGGTTTAAAACAACCCAAATCCTGCCTTCTTCACTCTAGGGTAGGATGACGCTGTCTAGTGTGACAGAAAAAGGCGCAGTATGGTGAGAGGACAGCAGAGACATTGAGATATAGTTTAGATATTACTTGTGACTTGTACTTGATATAGTGCTGTACAGTAAAAAACAAAAACTGTTCAAGCAAGTTAAGTGTTCAGTCAACTACTGAAGCGACCCTGAGAACATCGGATCTTCATTTTATTCTTTTCTACTCTTGGTGGGTACCAAACAGCAAAGCATTCACTGCAGATGGCACACTAGAAAATTGCTCTGTCAAGTAGCATAGCACTGGTGGTGTGTTAGCCACTGAGTTGTAACGTAAGGTTATGGTATTTAGGTATTTCTCCACTGATAGAAGCAAACAGGTATTTATGTGTAATATGAGTATATGTGTACATTAATTACATTGTGTGAACAGAGATACGGATCATTTAGTTGAGTTATAGGTTATGAAAATAGTTTGATTCTTTTCATTACTGTGCTGTTGGTGTGCATAAGCACAAGGTGTCAGTATTGTGATAAGCATTTAATGTTTAAACTGTAAGTGGTTTTCATAATCATCAGAGCAAGAGTGCTGAATTCTTACAGATACACCCTCTGACACAAATGTTAATCACAGAAAAAACATATTTCCTCTAAGCTCCCAAAGCTTTTACCACATAACTTGCGTAATCTCCTGCATCTCTGTGACCAGACTAGTAGTTTTGACCCATAGTCAGCAACGTCGCATTGCTCAATGTCCATGTTCACAGCCTCTCATTGGGATTGTCCTCACTCAACAGACACATACGTGAATCCGACAGAAGTGGGGGCGTCCAACCACGAAGGGATTCGAACCCTCAATCTTCTGATCCGAAGTCAGACGTCTTGTCCTTTAGGCCACGTGGTCGTGTGGAAAAGGACGTGTGCATTTCAATGGGGCTACGTTGGTAGTAGTGTAGAGTAAGAAGGACATGAAGCTTTCGCCGTCATGGGATACACATGTGAGATGATGTGGCCAATGTTGTTGGTCAACTCATGGGTTAGAAAGAGTGGGAAGTTTACATCAAATTTCATTCCATCCACAGGCGACACAAGGACTTCTCCCTTTACAACAGCAGTTCCTGGCCAGTACAGGGATCGAACCTGTGACCTTGGCGTTATTAGCACCACGCTCTAACCAGCTGAGCTAACTGGCCTGCTGCTGAGAGTCCTCTTACAACCACGTCCCTTATACAATGACAATATTATTGACAATTTTGAATATTTTGCGACCTGTTGGCACCTCTCTCGTAGTTGTCTTTAAGAGGGGAATTAGCTCAAATGGTAGAGCGCTCGCTTAGCATGTGAGAGGTAGCGGGATCGATGCCTGCATTCTCCATGACCTTCTTTTCTGTCGAGCCAGTCAGCATCCACTGCTTTTTGTGATGTCCCACAATCACTCCATTACAATATTATAGTAAATATTGAGTTCTGTCTAGGGATGTGCAGAGAGCACAGTATTTGTATTTGTATACATGTATACAGCAAAATTATTTGTATTTGTATTTGAATAAAAGTGGAGAGAGGCTTAAAAATTCTGTTTTTGTTTGCATTACACTTTTAATTTTAGAAAATCAACCCTGAAAAAAATTACCAATATCTCAATATGAATCTGGGACTATCTGATCAGAGAATATGTAAACAAGATAACACACATTAATGACAGCTTTTGGTACTTGACAGTCTTTAATATTTGGTACTACAGAAGCATTTCTGCCTTTACTCAGCCGACTGAGTCTGTGAATGAGTTTGTGTGTGTGTGTAAGAGAGAGAATTAGTAAAGAGGAGTGTGTGTGTGTGTGTGGTCGTGTGTATAAAAGAAAAACTGAGAGCCATTTTGTGTTTCATGCCCCTACAAGACAGTGTGAATTAATGTGTGCTTCAGTTTCTTGCTTGCTGTGCGTGCGTGCGTGTGTGTGTGTGCTTGTGTATGTGAAATATGATTGTGCAATCCCAGGTGATTCACCCTCTTTACAATTTATGTATTTCAGCTGCAGCCTCGGTTAGGAACCTCCCAGATGCCAGACGGTATCCTATCCAGCCAAATAATCCCATTACACACACACACACACACACACACACACACACACACTCAAATGGACTGAGCCGCAAAATACATTCTTCCTAGCCAGGAGATAATACACATAAAAATGCACACACACACACACAATCACCATGTAAACCCACCGTCCCTCATACCCACACACTTCCTCTTTCTTCTTAGATACTTGGCAACTTCCTTAACCAATCAAATTTGGCTAAGTGGTTAATTACACATTTTTATTTGTGGTGTGACGAGCTCAGAACACATATCTGTTATTGCTTTACATGGACTTTAAGCAGTGCAGGTGGTGACTGACACATGTTTGTCCCTCAGGGATTACCATAGCTGTATGTGCTTGCCTCGCTGCTGTGCTAAAAACCCGTAAACTAAACTCGACTGCTGATACTGATACCTGCTCTCTTACAGACCCACTGCCCTCCACACCTCCCGTACATGCTGACCACACACGTTCGGGCTCAACAGATTCGCACATATACTAGAGTTGCAGTTGTAGATCCCACCTGTCTTGATTTTTACCAAAAATTACAAGTTTCATTTAGGTGTCCAGTGAGCTAGGATTTGAGCTGCGCTATATTTGGCAGGTGTGACCATAGTAGAGGATAGTGTTTTACTGTTTTGCCTACAGTGTGTTTTTGCTTACTTCTATCTACTGCTTATATTTTGTCTATGTGAACCTACCGTGCCCTCTCCATCCTTTTTAAAATGTTCCAGTGCTGTCTCTGTGCTCCCTCATTTAATGTTGATATTCAGGCTGCACTGTTGGGGGCACTGGCCATTTGGTTTGCTGTTCACCTGCATACAGATAAATACAGCACGACGCTTAAGGGTGTTTGTTTGCAGCAGTAGTGTGTGTGTGTGTGCGCATAATATAAGGGAAATGCAAGGTGAAATACAATTGGATAAAGGCTAGTCCTTCGTTTTATTAATTATAACCTTTTTTTTTTCGGACTAGGAAATTTTTTAGCTACTTGTTGCCCAGACATGACATTTCATGACATTTTAGGATCACAGTATTGTTGCTATTTTAAATGTACTAGTAGTAGATCTACTAGAGTACTTGCTTTGGCATTTAAGTATTTAATATTAAAACAACAAAGTGGTCATCTAGTTTTATTGTAGTATTCTTATGTTTTTTAATAAATTTTGTACAATTGCTCTCGAAGCCACGTCTTCATTTAACTGAAAAATAAATAAATAAAATAAAGTACATCCACAAACAGACTAGATTATGTTTATTGATCAACTATCCAAATCTAAGACTGTCAGTCATAAACTGTATGGTAACTGATTACAGACAGACAGTTAACCAATAATAGTTATTTCACTCATTAATGAGCTTTTTTTATGATGTTAAAAGACATCTATTGTTTTGACTGTACATTGATTCAAAACACAGCACATAAAATCCTAAGGAACCTTTTGATTGAAACAACCTGGAGCCGATCAAAGAGTCTGCACCCAACTGAAGTCTGCATGTTGATTTACATACACTCTTGGACGTATATGTATATAAAATATTTCCTTTCCCTTTAAACATTTCCGAGGGGTTAACGCATACACTGAAAGCAACTCTTCTCATCAACACAGCACAGTACGCCCTCAAATCCTCCTTAATTATTACAGAATCATTACGGAATTGGCCTCAGCTCAAATGAGTTCCCTTCATATTTATCTTCAAAGTAAATAGCTCTGAAAATGCTGTTTAAAATCAACAGAGGCATAGCCAAAACTCTTCATCTATTTTTAGAACATATGCCTTGGGACAAATTATAAGTTAGACTTTACATGTTTTCAATTGCAAATATGGTTGCAGTCGTGTAGTCAGTTGTTTTGTTGTTTGCATAACCTTTACTGTCCCCAACATTTACATGGATTCTTCTGTGTTTTCTTCTTTGTATCTGTTTTTGTCTGTTATCTACAGTCATTCTTGTTTTGAGCATTAAATATTTACTTCCCTCTTTTGTCTGGGTACATTTTCATCATTTTCTTGATTATGGCTTTTGGACATTATAATCAATCTCAGGTAAGACACACACACACACACACATACACACACAGAGGAATTGCAAGCCTATAACTGCTACAAGAAATGAGTTAACATCTACTCTGTGAGGGGATAGAAATAAATGTGTGTTCACTGGCATCTTAATCATCGAAGTCCTGACGTTCATTAAAAACCGGTAACACATGACAATGACAGAGAATTTAATTTCCTAATTTGCATTTGCATGTTGCAAATTGTGAGTGCCTTGAATGTTACATGACAAAGATGTGTGTTTAGTTAGAATCTGCTGGACGTAGCTGTAGTCGTGGTTACCATCATCAGCATCGTTTCCACCAAGATGAAAATGGCAACTCCCATTAATCCCAGCATCCCGAGAGTCTGTAGAGCACACACACAAACACACAAATACATATGCTCATCAAAGCTTAACCTTGTTAGTTCTAAAAGTATCTGTGTATGGAAAAAATATATTGTTATGTGTGTTTGAAGTATGTGCATACTGTACACAAATGTATGTATTCAAGACAGCTCCTGTGTCTCTCTTTACCTGAAAAAAAACAACAACAAACAAAGTTGTTTCAATTATTAAACCATGCATCCTAAAATATAAATTGATTTACGGAATCTCACAGATTCAGCTATGATTACAGAAAATAGCCGGCAGGGAAAAAATCGACACTAACAGGCTTTTGTTATCAGAGAAAATTAATCCCAAAAGTAAAAAGTTTTCAAAGATGAGAATCAGACAGAAAAAAAAGAAAAAAAAAAACGCTCTGATTTACCTGAAGAGAAAACAAGATTAGTTTTCAGTAACTGATCATGATTCGATGAGCTGGACGAGTGCTGGAGGTGGAAAACAGTCTAATGAGATTGGCTCCAAGTCAAGTCTGCATCCATTTGGTCAGGCTTACAGATAGAGGACAAACACACAGAATGGAGAACGTTTTTATTTTTTCCACACACATACATCATCAACATTAACAGAGTTTTGAGTGAGTGGGCAGTGTTTTTAATTATTCATTTTCAGCCGTCAGTTCATTGCTGTCTGACTGCAGAGACAGAAAAGCAGTTTAACCATTTATCTTCCAGTTATGCAATGGTCATTAACGTTCCCTAGCTTTACACTTGCTTGATGGGGAATGTAACTCTGTTGTTCTGTGCATCAATAAAATAATTGCTTTTTTTTTTTTTTAAGCTAACATTTGGTGACATTTTAGGTACCTGCCCACCTACTGTCACAAAACATAACACACCGACAATGTGTTTCGCATGACTAAACCCCTGCATTCATTGTTTTCTATGTAAGCCCACACATCAGTGGCATTTTGATGCACGTCATCAAGGGCTGACCTGCATCAATGCGTCAGCACATGCCATTGTTCTTTTTCCTTGTATCGACACGCATCAACTCTCCATAAAAGCAACATTTTTTACCATATTTGACACATCTTGGCAACTGTACCTGGACTACCTCTGTCTGTATGATGCCACTGCTGAGTGCTATATGAACCTTAATTGACACATGTCAAACAGAATGCTGCCATGAATGTCTTGATGAAATTTCATGGCCATCCATCCAACATTTGGTTGTCAAAAAACTTTAAAAGAATTATCCTTGAGGTGCTTTCAAGACAGCGAACTGTTGCTGCCACAACCTCCATTGTTTCCAATATTAACATAATGGCACCGGCAGAGAGAGGGCGACTGTCACTCTCGTGAACACACACATGGCTCTTTGCCACTGCCATCTGACTTGATGATGGTTCAACTTGTTGTCGTGGCTTTCAGTTTGACAAGGCACTGCAGATATCACAGCGAGGGTACAGAAGTCAACGAAGAACCAACAGCACCAACCTCTACAGGTGAGATCTACCCCATCTCCCGCAGCACCAAACGCTCCATGCTGACCCCCATTCAAAAAGCTTCAACCTTTCTCTAGAAATACTGTCAATCACTTTTTTTTTGAGTCTCAACCACTAAATTCAGGCCGTTGGGAGACATCACACCTCACTACCTCATCTTTATCATCTTTACCCTGATAAGTCTGACTCAGTCCTGGCAGAGGAGTTAAACCAGTTTTACTTGAAATTTGATCGCCGAATTTAGAGTTGCTTCAGAGGTCTGATTCAGATCGATGAGATGGATGTCTGGAGAACTCTTGAATAGACTACTGTGAAGAAAAGTCATGAGCCTGACTACATCAGCAGCCAACTGCTTAAAAACTGTGCTCTGTTCTTGTGTGGCATTTTCACATTTATTTTCCAGCTCTCTTTATCACAGAATAAAGTTCCCATGTTATGGAAAGAAGCTATGGTTGTTCCAGTGGCCAGAGTTCCATCACCAAAGGTGGTGAATGACTATTGCCCCATGGCACTTACTTCATTGGTTATGAAAGGTTTTGAATGAATCGTAAAGAGGAGCTTACTGGCCATGACACAGGCAAGCAAGGAAGGGGGTAGAGGATGCCACAGCAACATTGCTGGACTTTGTTGTTGGTCACCTGGAGGGCAAGAAGACACATATTCACTTGTGCTTTGCTGATTTCTCGTCAGCTTTCAACTGCATGCAGCCCCATATTCTAGCTCGTAGGCTTTCTGAAATATCTGGCATTGACTTTGGCACTATATGCTGGCTAGTCGGCTTCCTGACAATGAGGTCACAGAGAACTGGTGTTAATGACACTTTGTCAGAGGCCTTATTTGTGCCCTATGCCAATGACTGCCAGTACGACTGGCAAGTATGTTTAAGTCAAGGTTCATAATCAAGTGTGCTGATGATTTTGTGATTGTCGGCTTACTGCAGGACCATAAGTTGGGCCACGGTCCAGCCTTGGACGGTTTCATCAAATTGTGTGATGACTCACTGTCTCTAAGACAAAAGAGATGCTTATGAACTTTTGCCAAAACCCTCCTGTTATGGCACCTACTTTGATCAGTGGCATAGCTGTGAAGACAGCAAGCCAATATATAAGCCCAGGATGACAAACTGACTTTCGATGCCAACACTGACTCCATCTGCAGAAAAGCCAATCAGAGACTGTTTTTCTTGAGAAAGCTGAGGGGTTTTAATGTTGTCAGATTGCTTTTGAAAATGTTTTATTTATCTTTTATTGAGTCAATTTTAACTTTTGCAATGATTTATTGGTTTGGCAACCTCAGCATGGTTAACAAAAATAGGCCATGAAAGATTGTTAAACTTTGCCAAAAGACCATTGGCACTAACCTGAATGATTGTAGCCACTCAGAGGTCAAAGGCCATCCTGGTGGACCCTCAACACCCTCTTCATGCAGGGAGTAGGTACACTTTTCCTAGGAGGGCCAAATCAAACAGATATCTGAGATCATTTGTTCCCTCAGCTGTTGGGTTTTAAAACAAGCTGTAGGCCCAGTTGCTATTGCACATACTCCTTAACAAAGGACTGATGAACTCTTAGTGCTTTTATAGCTCATTGCAAATTTATTATGATTACATCTACAGTATGTTTACTATATAAGTTTATGTCTTTTGTTGACTACTGTATGCAAACCAAATTGCCCCTCAGGGACAATAAAGACTATCCAATCCAATCCAATATACAGTCTGTTGGTGACCACTTGCTGTTTGAAAGCATCTTTACACTTTATAATGCAGGATATCTGCATTTTTTATTGCATATTAAATTACTCTGTGTTGTGCAGTGCTATATTTTGGTCGTCAATAATTGATTGTGAGTGTACTTCCCCTTCTGTGTTTGTAGCTATTTTCCTTTTAGACAGACCGTAGTTTACTCTGCACCACAAGTTCAGAAGCTAGCAATTGTTTTTCTCCTCTGTTAGCAGAGCAGGTGGGGGCGTTTGGCACTTCTTCTCTCTGTTTGTGGTCTCCAGTAATATTGCATTCACAATGACAGGCTCTATCTGCGGTCACTCTCATGTAGGAGGCACAGCAGGCCTGGCTGTCATTCAAATTAGATCCTGAATAGACACAAGTTTTCGAAGGGTCTCCCTGAAGGCGTATTCACATTAATCACACATTTCCACATGTCCACATTTCCTGTTGATAAATAAGCAACAGAAAAGCCTCCATGATGACTAAGAGTAGATCATGTCATTGGCAGCAAAACATATTTAATGGTGAAATCCTTCTAAGAACACTGTCATCTTGCATTTGTGTATGTAAAATGTTCAAACTAAAAAGTCAGGTTCCAGTTTTATTACTTTAGAATCAGAGATGGAAGGATTTTTCTTTTTTAGAAATTCAAAAAACTAATTTATTGGCAGCAGCTTTAATACACAAGAATGCTAAACTAGTCATGAGACATGTCATGGTGAGATTGCAGGTGCTTTTTGTTGTTTTTTATAGTGTGATTACATGGGGAGTTGGTGGAAAGATGAGAACGTAGCCAGATTTTCTCTCTGCAGCATCAATCAAGCCAAAGACAAATCACAAATTGAAAAAGTAGAAGCATAGCATTCACACTTTCCCCAAATCTGTTTGGCACCACTTCACGACTCAACACGGAGGAAAAAGAGAGAGAAACTGGAGGAAGATACATCACTGCTAAAAACATTTTGAACAGAAATTCACAAAGATAGAGATATCTCCCTCAAAGAGACCATATAGGAAAAGGTCAAATTATAATCTGTTCTATCTGATATGATAACACCAAACTCAAAAAACACATTCCCATACATGAATTTGAGATTTTCAGGGGTTCAATGAAGGAGTTTGAGACTCATGTAGGATATCATGAGCTTAAGTAGAACTAGACACAGTGGGATGAAGGAAAATGGTCTCAGTGAAAAAGTAAAAAGAAAGGGAGCTTTCTTTTAATACCACTGGGTAGTTTCTCAGCACAATGGCAGATCTAGAATTAACCTAAACACAGTATGTGTTGTACATTGCTCCTTTATTGCAGCAGATAAGAGCCAAGAAAGCAGACAAAAGACCTCTTGTTAACGATATTATTTGTATTGTTCAGTCAGATGGAAAGAAGAATACAGAACATATTTGAAGAATTATCTATGTTTATATCAATATTTTATTTACAGTGTGCACACTTTCAATAACAATCTTTCTTTATAATGATCATTTAAAATTAATGAAGAGACCATGTGCAGGAATGAGAAGAACAGAGAGAAAGAGGGGGAGATAAGAATAAAGAGAAAAAGAAGAAAAGACAACAGAGAGGATGAGCTTGATTAAAAAAAACAGAAGAAAGGTACTGTGAGGACAGCAGCGGATGATTTTTCAATTAGTCTTTCAACAGGAGCAGACAGGAATAAATGAAATGAAATGAAAGTACATTAAAAGGGATTTATGAATAACCATTCATACAGAATCAGCACAGTGTGTGACAACCCCACCTCTTTTGGCTGTTGAGCTGGCTGCTTGTCTTTGCTTTTGTGTTTTGTGTTGAAGATGCCCAGCAGGTGTGTTCAGGTAATTGTTTACTGGGAACACTTGGGCCCAGTGTTCCCAGTGCTATGATAGCACACCCCACTTATTCCATGATGAGAGAGAAAAGGGAAACCCTGCTCCCTATTCTCCATGCTCTCCATCTTTGTCTTTGCTTTTCCTTTTACTATTTAATCACTCACGCATACACGCCAACACACTGACGTACTGACTGCCACACCTCATAGCTTTTTGACATTTTTAGTTATTCCAAACAAATTAATGGTATTTTGCTTTAACTTTTTTTTGTGTCGTCTCCCGTCATCTGCATGATTTTTGAGCCAGTCATGACAAGTGTTATTACAGTCTGCAGAACAACGGGTTTATTAACCACTAAAAGTCGTTTTAATCTATGTTTGGCCATCAGGGGGCAGAAGAACAACCGATTTTTTGATAGTGCCATGTTCTCTCACATGAATGCATAATGAAGGAAACATGTTTGAACTGACAAAGTGTATTATATGTTACGCAAATACACTAAAAGATGAAAAAAACATACAAATATGCTGCTGCTGCTGCTGCAGGTATTGCTAGTAGACTGGAGGGGCTGCTGCTCTACTAATTTTAAGATACTTAGCTAATTAGACTCACTCATTACATACACTTAATGTTTGTTCTGAGCTTGTTCATAACAGTTTGCTATTAGTATAACCAGCTCTGCATGGCTGTTACAACATGTCTTTTTACAAACGCATTAGTATTCCAACTTTAGGCTGATAATCACACATAATAAAAAGTGAAAATATGTTTATTTTTGTACTTGCTGCTATGATTCACCAGTCAGTGTCAGCTGATCATTCACCAAACGTCACTTACTTTACAGTTCTACTACCAACATGGCACTTAGTCATGCAGCACAATTTTTGGTTCTGATTTTGCTATATTTATCCTTTATGTATAACATATTATTTTGTGTGTGTGTGTGTGTGAGAGAGAGTGTGACGGTCCAGACGGTGTTATTGTGCCTCAAGCTCTCCTCTGTGACCCCCTGCATGACTTATTTAATAGGTTCCATAGTGAACCAGGTAGACACACACCAACACACATCTTCTCTCTCTCTCTCTTACACACACACACACACACACACACATACAGGTGCATGGTCTAATTTGGTTGTTGTTGACAGCAGTGAGCAAGCGTCAGTCCATCTGTCTACTCATAGTAACAGACTATATTTATATCTGAGTGTATGTGTGTGTGTGTGTGTGTGTGTGTGTGTGTGTGTATTTCAGCATTGTTTGTGGGGTGTGATAGATGTTTTTATGTGTATGTGTCTGCTTGTGTATGTGTGTGACATAGGTGGTGTGTGGGGGCGGCTAGACTGCTGTGCGCTCTACATCCTGTGGACTATGGGAGGCTGATTAGGGTGAAAACACTGAAATACATGCACATACACACTGACAATGTGCACACATGCACGGAAAACATGCACATATGCACTGAAAACGTGCATATACATGCTGAAAATGTTCACACCCCTTCACACACACAGTGGCATATAGGTTACTTGTGTGTGTGTGTGGGTATCTGAATGTGTGTGTGTGTAAAATAATTTGTAGTGTGTAACAGGAAGGCAGGTTAAATCTAGACCTTCCTGTTTCAATGAACTGACTTCCGGACACACTGAAAATGGTTGGCACAGAGCCCCATGCATGTGTGTGTGTGTGTGTGTGTGAGTGTGTGTATGTAAAATAATTTCAGTGTACAACCTGGACCTCCATAG